>NW_026067901.1:2223260-2241656 GCF_014885135.2 Alexandromys fortis
AAAAAAAAAAAAAAAAAAAAAAAAACCCAAACAGAAATTTGGAGTTTTATACAATAAAATTTCAATGTCTAAGATAGTTCACCTTCTTTCCAAGTTTTATAAACACATCGAGGTAACCTACAGCTGTACTATAATTATAGTTACATTCCTGGTATCTATAAGTGAAAAGATTCTCAAATTAAATGTTTACTTAAACCTTATAGCAAAACTACAAAATCTTTTTTTTTCTTAGACAGGGTTTCTTTGTGTAGCCCCATCTGTCCTGGAACTCACTCTATAGACCAAGTTGACCTCAAACTTAGAGTAACTGCCTCCCAGTTACTGAAACTAAAGGCATGTACAACCACACCTAGCTAGAACTTCAAATTCTTAATCCAAGTAAGAATAGCAAATTGTTCCTAAATCTTAGTACCATAATACGGCAAAAAATAAAATTCATCAGGTAAATAAGTATCACACTGTTTATAGATATACTCAGGCATAGAATTAGCCAAACCTCCAATTATACTTTAATCTATTCAACTCATTTGTAAATGACAAACTGAAACCATAATAGCATAAATTTTACCAAGCGCATACAACAAATACAACTTTTTGATATTTGAGTTTCTCCAAAAACAAAATGTGGAAATAATACCTTATCCTTTTTCACTTATATAGACAATCTAACAAGTATTCATGGAACACACTGAGATAAATAAGCCAAGAAGGTGCTAACTGAAAAAAAAAAGGGTTACAAGCAAAAGAATTTATTAAAATATAATTTTAAATATAATAAATGTTAATACTTCTATACACTGTCAGAAGGCACTTAACATTTTTTAAAAAACTAAATTCTAGTGTTAAATAATCAACTGCATATTCAATTTTAGACTGAGAAATTTTGGGTAGATAATCTACAGTTGAATGAATGTGTATTTAATAGATTCAACCTAACTTTTGGCAGACTACAATGTCTCTGTACTTAATGACTATATTTGTAACAAAAAGAACATAGAGGTGTTAGAACATGTGCATGATTAACATAGTCTGCTCTTATTTGTCTGTAAGAGTGTGTGGCTGTATCAAATGATACTAGTCTAACAGTTCCCATTCCAGTAACTGTACAACTAACTACAGGAGGACATAGGCAAGTATGAAACTTGTAAAGAGAGCTAACAATAGCATTGACAGTCTCACAATATGTCCAAAGAAAAAGCAGCTCGAATTAAGTATTATGTAGACTATCACTCTGATGTATTAAATTCTTATTTCTCACTCTATTACTAAATCAACAGTTTGGGAAGCATTTTTTACTGCCCTTTTATTTAAAAGGTATTTTGACACACATAGTAACACACACACACACACACACACACACACCTGGTATTTTCTAGAGTTCCTATAGAACTCAGTGACTGCCAAGTTCTACGAACTCTTCAGTGTCAAGCCTGAAGTCAATCTCTCCAACTTGTGATTAGAGAGAACATTGCAAAGCCAAAAACAAAAGAAACCCACCAAAAATACAAGGCATTGCTTTCCTCATCAGGAAGGACGGTATTAAATCTGCTAGGGCAGGTTAACTTGTCAAGTCACTTCATTAGCATATCTGTCGGAGAAGGCACGCTTAAGGTTAACTAGTAAAATTCCTGTTAGAGTCTGGCATCTGGTCTGCCAATTAGATTGTTTTTATTTTTTAGAGAAAGGTGTATAACACAACCCAGTACACACATCCTCTCAATGTACAGTACACCACTAGGGAAAATTCTATCAAGGTTGGTAGCACCCAGTTTTTGATCATCCTATTTCTTTTCAAGCCATGCAAATCTTCACATGGTTTTATTTTCCAAAACAAACAAACGCTTTAACTTTTTCTCAGTATCCTAGCTACAGCCCTACAAAAGCAAACCTGGAGAGTGACATATGGAGGCAAACAAGTCTAGCGGAGGACACAGATCAAAGCAGCTTCTAATAGGAGCATAAAGCCCAAGTTGACCTAAGAACAATGTAAATACTTAAAACAACCTGGAAAGTATCCAGTCAAAAAGACTAGCTATAAGGACAATTACTGCATGGCATAATCCCAAGATAGAAAAGACAACAAGAAGCAACCTATTTATAATTAAACTTTACAAAAGAAAACAGTCCAGGTATTTTATTAATTATGCTGATTGTTAGTATGAAAGCAAATTTTACAGAAAAATACACATCTCACCAGCCATATATACCATTCAGAATCGAACACAGAAATGTAATCTATAAACTTAAAAAATACTAGGCATAACTTTAGAATACACAATTTAAATATACAAAATGCTACAAATGTTTTAAACTGATTAGTACAAAAACCTAGCATGTATTAGCATGATTCTCTCAGGTCCTCTATCAGAAACAGAAACCATCAAGTGACTATCACTCTAAGTATTAAATTCTTGTTTCTCGCTCTATTACTACATCAACAGCTTGAAATGCTTTTTATCTGCCCTTCTATTTAAAAGGTACTCTGACACACAGATTAACACACACAGCCACGCCTGGTATTTTCTAGAGTTCCTATGGAACTCAGTGACTGCCAAGTTCTGTGAACTCTTCAGCAGCGGCAAGTCTGAAGTCAATCTAAGGCAGCCAATAGGAAGTACACCTGTGCAATTACCCTATTTCCTATTTCAGAACCCTGAGCCCTGTACAAAGTAACTAGTGCATCTGAAGCAACACAAAACTCAAATTATACAGAAGCTACATTACAAAAATAAAATAAAGGCATATTATAATATCACCATTACCAATATTTATTAGAAAGAACTATTAAGATCATTATTTTAATTTTAAATAACTAAGAACACTGGGTAATCAAACAAAAATAAAGGTTGATTTCAAAACAAAGTACAATATGAACGGATCTACAGAGGAAAATCTACGAGGAAAAAAATTAAAAGTCACAAAGTACATTATCTAGACTAGTCGTACACCAACTAAGTAAGAAATTTACTTTTTTTTTTTTTTGAGCAAACAGTCAAAATATAAGGAAAAATTCCAACCACAGTACCTGGTTTCACACCATCCCCATTTTCCTAAAGATACTGAATATTTCCAAGTTTCTCAGAAATCCAATAACAAAAGCCCCAAATGAAATCCTTGCCAACCAAGGTATCTCATATTTATGTAAAAATATTCCATTGAAAACTTACTGAGTAACAGTTCCAATAAATTCCCTTAAAAAAATCCCAAAAGTCAAATTGTAGAGGATTAAGGAGAAAGGAGGAGGAGGAGGAGGAGGAGGAGGAGGAGGAGGAGGAGGAGGAGGAGGAAGAAGAAGAAGAAGAAGAAGAAGAAGAAGAAGAAGAAGAAGAAGAAGAAGAAGAAGAAGAAGAAGACAACGACGACAATGACAATGACAATCTTCCCACAGGTTACAAAGTTTCCTTAAGTAAGTCTTTTACTAAGCATCATTTCTGGTCCTCAGTGGCTATCAAGCAGTCAATAACAATGTCACAAAAGAATGTTTACAAGATAGGACATGGGGTGTCACCTGTAATGACTTTGTATGAAAAATGTAAATGGCCGTATTTTAATGTGAGGAAAACTTCAGCCTCCTAGCATCTCACTTTATTGACAGTAAATGGTTCCCAGGCTGAAATAAACAAGGGACTGGAAATTGTTTACAGGGTAAATTTCGTTGCTGTTTAATCTCCCCTAAGTCCCTCGTTTCCAAACACTGAGGAAAAGTCACCACTACTCACCGCAAGTAATACTGTTTTAAAGCAAAGGCAGCGTTAGAACAACTTCTGGGAAAGTTGAACTCTTCAACAATTTCTCCCCACTGATTCTTCTCGGAAACCTGTTAAAAACACAGGCACACTTGTCTGAAAGTGCCCAATCCAAGAAAAACCTACCCTAACTTGGGAGCTAAATGCCCATTCTGCAGCGATCTGGAGACACCTAAGGCACCAGTGGGTGTCTGGGGTCTAGCCACAAGAGCTACTAAGCCAGGGCCGCCAGAATCACTGTGTTTTCACCAGAGAGCCCTGTATTTAGCAGCACTTGTTTTGTTTTGGGGGTGGGGGGGTTGGTGGGTTTGTTTTGTTTTTGAAGCCCGGACAATAACCAATCGCAAGTCCCTCTGTCGCCCCCTTTTAAATCTCAACGCGGTCCGTTTACACTAAAGAAAGAAAAAAAGTTCAAAAGGATCAATACTGCTCCGGACAGCGACGTCCGCGAGCTCTGGGGGGGCCGGGGCCGGGGCCGACTCCGATCCCTCTCCCAGATCTATCCATCTCCATAGGCCCTTCTTTGAGGCCTACAGCTTCTGCCTAGCCTTGAAGCCTAAGATGGCTATTTGCAGACAGGTCCTGCTTTCTTTTGTTAGCTGCAGAAAGCCAGGGCGAGCGGGCCGAGGCTGTGCCCCCGGCCGCCGGGATCATTTCGCAGCCGATTATCGATGTTAAACCTGCCCGCGCTAATTTTGAGTTGCACGAAAACTGCTCAGAGTCTGTGTGTCTCTGTGTCTCCGCCTGTGCTAGAGCGGCAGCAGCGGCGGCGGCGGCGCTGACTCGCGGGCGGGCGAGCGGCGCGGGGCGGGCGCGGGGCTCGGCGGGCGGGCACCCCTGCTCGCCCGCGCTCCCCGCCGCGCCGCTCAGACCCCGCGGGGCCGGCCGGACACCGGGCAGGACGCTCCCCGACGCCGGGCCGCCCGCCCGCCCAGCCCCGCGCCCCGCCGCGCGCACGCGAGCCACCAGGCCGAAAACAGCCCCGCCGCCGGCCGCCTCCGTGCCACCGCCGGCTGCGAGCGCCGAGAACGCCTTGTGCCCCGCCGGCCGGCCACCCCCCTCCCCCCGGGCCCGGGCGCCCGCTCCCGGGCAGGAACAGACTTTTTTTCGGAGCAGGCCAGCGAGAGGGAAATACAAATTAAAACTTCCACTCACCTTCGCGAATCCGCCTAAAGTAGTGACTCTGGTGTAGAGCCCGTGAAGATCCAGCTCCTTCCCACCCACCGCAGGGATCTTCTTAAACGGCGACCTGCGGGCGACAGAAAGCCCCGCACTTGTCACCGGGACCCCGCGCCCGCCGCGGGCCCCGTTCGCCCCGGCTCGCCCCGGCGCTGCCCCCCCGGTCCTGCTCTCACCCTCTGCTGTGGTGGAACTGCCGCAGCTCGTCCAGGAAAGCCAGTCCCTTCCTCCGCTCGTCCGGAGGCGCCTTCCCCGTCGAGTTTGCCATTATTTTGCCAAAGGAGGTCTCCCGAAAACCCAGATCGCGGTTCAAACGCGGCCCCCGCTCCCCGCGCTCCCTACCAGCGCCCGGAGCCCATTCCTCGGCCGGCGGTGGCGGGGCTCAGTCATGGGCCGGCGGTGGCGGCGGCGGCGGCGGCGGCGCAGGGAGGGAGGAGGGAGGGGGAGGAGGCGAGGAGGAGGGGAAGGAGGGAGCGGGAGGCCAGGGGGAGCGCAGGGCCGGAGGGAGGGGAATTTCTAAAAAAGTTTAAAGAAACGGGAGCGAAACTAGAGGGGCAGGCGACGGGCGGCCGGGCGCGGAGCCGCGGGGCGAACGCGGCCCCCACCCTGCCTCGCCGCCTCCCGCGGGCCCGGCTCTGGCCTCCTCTCAGCGCCGCGGGCCTCGGCGGCTCGGCCCGGGGACGCGATTCAACATGGTGCTGCGGCCGGGGGCGCACGAGCCGGCCGGGGGCCGGGCGAGCCGAGGCGAGGGGCCCGGGCGGCCGCAGGCCTGGGAGTTTCGGCGGCGGCGGCGGCGCGGCGGGGCCGGGGCAGGCGGGGCCGCGTGGGGAGGGGGAGGTCTGTGTGGTGGCTTGTGGAGAGCGGGGTGACAGCGTGGATCCGGGCCGCGGCTCCGCGGGGCCCTCGCACACATTCACGCGCGGCGGCGGTGGCGGCGGTGCCGGTGGCGGCGGCCCGGGAGTCCCCGGGCACAGGCTCCGGCGGCAGCCGAGCCGCTGCGCGCCGCCCGCCGGCCTGCCTGCCTGCCCGCCAGCCTCGCTCTCAGCCGCCGCCACGGCCGGGCCGCCAGCGCCCGCACAGCGCCCCCCGAGGGCCGGCCGCGGCACTGCGTCTGGCTCCACACGGTCGCGGCTGCTCCTCGCGGGGAACAATAGACTCCGGCTCGCCCGGCTTAGGGTTCATCTGCAATGTGCAGCACATTTCACACGCACACAAAGCGGGCGGAAAGGGGGGCGGCGCGGGGAAACGGCCACTACCGGTTGTTCCGGGGTTAGGGGAGGAGGCGATGTTCGCGGCCTCCGGGTGCCCGCCGGGCCTCCCGCCGCACCGAGGGGCCCCGCGGCTCGCCCGGCGCAGCCCTCGCCGCCCCGGGGAAAGTCCTCTCGCAGCCTCTGCCAATGTTTAGGGCGGGAGGAATCGGCCCCTCGGCTTTATGCGACAGTGCTGGGGCCCGAGGAGCGCATTCCCCACGGTGTGGCCATCAAGTCACTTTGACAAACTGTAGAGCACACACACCCGGGGTGAACTGTCTGCCCTACTTCTGTGCGGACCCGGAGCAAAGGCTCTGAATTCGTCTCGCCTTCGGTCGGTTTCGGGCACCGAACCGGAGTTATGCAAACAGTCACCGCGCCGGTTAAGAAACCACCTCTGGAACTTTGAGGATAACGTTTATATTTTTGCACTGATGAGCTGAAAATAGAAGGCAAAAGGTTTCCATTTTCCGTAGTGATCCTGAAATGTGTAAATAGGGAGATCAAAATTTTATCCCAACCCATACCCCCCCAAATTTGCATTTACGAGGACGTTGGAGCCCTCCCCTCGTCCACAAACGTTGAGCCCCGTGTTTCCCCGGCGGGTTAGCATTCCCATTTTAGAGACCGCCACCACCGGCAAAGTCACCAGCCCAAGGTCACACGACAGAGTCCGGCTGGGTTGACTTCGGGGTCGTCTTTCCTACGGCGCACGGATTGGGTGGCGACCAAAATAAAATTATGTAACGCCGCGGAGCACGCTTCCGGTACTCGGTCGAGGAAACGGATTTATTTCCCAAGTAAAGTTTATGTCTGAAACGGGGTCGGAATAAGGTGTGGCTAGGAAATTCCTGACACCCGAGGACCAGTGAGTGCGTCGCAAGCCTGTGAGGGGCGGAGACCCTGCCCGCGGAGGAGGAGGAGGAGGAGAAGCCGGCCGGGCCGGAGGCGAGGCGCGAGTGGGCCGGCGGGGCGGACGGGCGAGCCTGCGGCCCCTTCCCTCGCCGTCTCAAGGGCAGAGGCGAGCGGGCGGCCGGGCTGTGCGGCTTCCCTGCGCGCGGCACTTGCGCACGGCCCCTTGCGTAACCGTCAGCGCCGGGGATTCCCTAGAGGGGGGTCACTCGCTGCAACCATTACACACCAGCCTGCTCCGCCGCGCCTCACAAAATGGCGGCGCCCATGGAGCCGGCGGCGGCCGCTCCCCGGCCCCATTTTGTGCGAGGCGAGAGATCTGTCAACGTGGAATACCTCCGCCGAGGATGCAGCTGACTGCAAAGCCTGCGGGAGGGAGCCGAGCCCGCGGGGACCACGTTACACAAGAGGTCGACGGCGCACCCCACCCCCACCCCCGGCTCCGCGTCCTCTCCGTCTTCTCGAAGGGAAGCCTCCGAGGCCGCGGGGGTGATGGCGGCGGAAGGCAGAGGCTGCTCCGGGGACCCGCGGCGGGGTGACGGCGGGCCGGGGATCCGCAGGGATCGAGGTGTCGTCAGGTGTGAGGCGGCCTGGCCCCTCGTGCGTGCCGGGGAGCGCGGAGGCCCGGGCTCCGGGAGCGCCGACTCGCGACGCCGGCAGCTGCGGCCCAGGCGACCCGGGGGCCCACGGGGTGACCGTGGGGACGAAGGCTGCAGCCTGGCATCTAAGTCGTCGGAGCGGCGACCTGGGACTGTATGTTAACGGCTCTAGGTGGACAGCCGAACGTCCTTCTGTCCCACTCTGCGGTGGGCAGGCCTGATTGGCTTTAATTGCCAAGTCCGGGGGCAGAATGGAGGGATGCCATGTTTGCACTTTAGAAGGGAAGGTTGTCACTTCGAAGCCAGCGAGTGCTACTAGTGTGTATGTCCATCTCACGTACGGTGGAGCAATTTTGATTTCAGAGCAAGTATCAAAGGCTAAGGTCTTGGAGGGAATCTAACCTTTTAAAGCTTTTTTTCCCAGGAATTTTAGATCACTGAAGAGATACAGTCTTTAAAATGAAGTCCTAAGTGTACTACTGATGGATAGAATTTCAATTCTTTTAACACTTTGGCTATAGTCTGATTAAAGCGAAAACAAAAAAGTTGATGTTATCAGTTCACTCAGCAGTTCAGTTTTCTTGGGTTTAGAGAAGACAGTGTTGAGACAGAAATTAACCAATGGTTATTTGCTTGAAAAGGAAGGACTTAAGAGATCTATCTGAGGAGACAAATATACTTTCCACGACTTGAGTTTGTGTCATCTTCCAGTTGTGCCTGTCACTGTGCTTGCGTGTTTCTGCTGTGTGTCAGGATGTTCTGGATGCTTCCTTCATCATATTTCCTTCTGCGGCTGCTGTGCACTGTGGTTCCACACCCTGTCCTCGCCCTGTCATTGCTGCTGTCCTGTGCTACACCAAGATAGCTCCTGATCCCGTCTGTTCCTCCTGATGGCCTTTATATTTAACAAGTTTAGTTCCTGCTAATCAGTCTGTATCTCTTGCAAGGATGCCATATCTTAGCACCCACTCAGGCAACCCGGGAATATTCTTCTGCTTTTGTACTAAAGTAACCCCAGTGAATAGTATCATGTTTCTCATTAGCATAATACATTTCCAATAGTGGGCAGCATAGAGCAAGTGGAGCCTAGAGGAGACATGGTAGAGGCGTGCTGACAGTTTGACAATAGCTATTCTCTAACTAATTTGATGTAAAGTACAATATAGCTCCGAGTTTCCAAGCATTAATGAAAAGCATTCCTTTACAATTACAGCAAGAGTGAGCATTGTCCAAACCTTTATATAGTTTGCTGTTCTGGTGAGAAATGTGACAAAGACTTTATCCTGGAAAAAAAAGACAAAGTTGTTTTTAATAGTGACTGCAGATCTTGGGCAGAAAGTCCTGTCATGGTGAATCTTTGTCTCATACCATCCATTTGCTCCATCGAGAATTATAGTTAAAAACTCCCTTTTGGTGCTACTTCACAAAACCATACCCAATTTCAAATCAAGCATGACAGGTATGTGACTTCGAGGGGTGAAATAATTTAAGTGAGGAGTTAGCACGTCAACTCAGTTCTGGATTTTAGATTTCTCTAAGGTCTACGGGAATTCCAGTTTGGTTGGCTGAACAAGGCTTTTGCAGTCCAGTTGGTATTTCTTTGAAGATGACATTAAGAAAGTACTCTTAGTGAGACGTGAGAGCGCTTTGGGGCATGCTGCTCTTGCTGGGGTCGCCTGCAGTTTTCCATGTGTGCCAACTTGTCTCCTTTGAAAATCTGACTACAGCTTCACATTATAGATGTGTCCTTCCCCTTCTGATGCGAGACTTGGCAGAACTAATGCCAGTGAGGTAAGGAAAGGATTTCTTCCTCCGAGTAGGAGAGTTTTAATGTAGACAGGTGATACTCTTGACTCCTCAGTTGATGAGCTTCCAGGTGATTTGACCCAGAAGGATCTGGTAAGCTTTGAGAGCTTTTTCTCCTTTCACTAGGTATTAGAAGTTAGTGTATATACAAAAACAGTGTGGTTTTAGTTCAAAGTAAATGATCATTTTCAATTTGAAACTTTAAAAGATTTAATTAGAATGTTAAATTATAGGCAGTTATTATAATAATACACCCTGGAGGTAGCATTGCCCTGTGCTTTGATAGAGAGCATTGGCCTCGGATGTTTAGGTCAGCTTCTCTAATCTTGAATTTTTTCAAATAGTTATGGGTTTGATGTGATACATTTATCATCCTTAATTATTTCCTTTTGGATCACTGAAACTAACTTATACAGCTTAGTATTTCAACGGTCTGTTTATGTAATAGCATCTACCTTTGGGAAGGTATAAATACTAGGCCATGTAGCTATTGAGTTTTGTCAGTGTAGATTGCAGGCTCACTAAGTAAATAGCTATTGAATGCCTGACTTGGTCAAGAGGTGGAGAGAGAAGGACTTGACCCGCCAGGAGATCATATTCAGGCACTGTGTGTTCTAAACTGCTAGCTTTAGAGGGCTGTGATGAAATATTTAGACCATAGGGTTCTTAATTTTTAATACTTCAGTAGAATCTTTAACATGGAGTTGCATTCTAAATTTGTTTTCGGGCAGGCCTGTGCCTCTTAACTGTAATCTCAGCCTAGGACACTGACACAGGGTTTTGAGTGCCATGACAGTCAGAGCTACAAGTCTGTCACAGACAAGACAAACCAGAATTCTATTTAGGGACAATTAAATATGATTCTGTATGAAATAGCATCATGGCATCATATCAGCATTGGGATCACAGTTGGGGCTAGTAATTACACAAAATGCTATGGTGTTCATAAGTGCTTAAGTCTTAGTCTTTGAAAACAGATCTGTAAGAATCTAATGATTAACTTAATTTAAAAGGACCGACAGAGGACTGCTCAGTGAGTGTTTTACACACACACACAAACACACACACACACCCTACTGAGCATTGTTTCAGTGAATTCTTATTTTTTGTTTCAATTTTTTGGTACATTGACTCCTCTCTATATTGCACTTTGCTGTTAATTTTAAAAATTAAATCCAAAGACATATTAATTTTGTATTTAATTCAGACTTAATTCTTGACTAGCCGTAAAGCTTAAGGAGTCGGAAGTCGTGTTGGCACAACAATAAAACAAGGATTAAGCTGAAATGCAAAACTGTGTAATAGGTTCCATAAAGCTCTATAGTTTTTCTGTTACTGCATGAGTAAGAATGGTGCTGACTTTGTAATAATTGAATCTATTTAACTCTTCTGTTTCTCTGAGACTTGACCTGTTCATCTATAGCATCAAAATGGAAACTCAGTGAAGTCCACTATAAACAAAAGTGTAGATCTCAGAGTACTGTAAGATACTTGTAAGTCAAACTCCTCTTACCAATACTGATGGCGGTAACAACTAGCATCATGATTGTCAATGTGTTTGATGGTCCTGTTTCTAACATCTGTTTCTTGAACCACATATAAAGACATTTCTTTCTTAGGGTGCTGGGGTTTTTTTTTTTTTTAAGTCTTTTATTTTCTAAGCTTTGTTCCTGGGTGGTTTTTTTTTTTTAAAAAAAAACTATTTTTTATTTCATGTGCCTCGGTGTTTTGCCTGCATGTATGTCTGTCTGTGTGAGGGAGGGTATCAGAAGCCCTGGAACTGGAGTTGCACAGGTATGAGCTGCTGTGTGGGTGCTGAGAATTGAACCTGAGGTCCCCTGCAAGAGCAGACAGTACTCTAAACCATTGAGCCATCTATCTCTCCAGCCCCAGGGTACTGGGGTCACTGTGGGAAATACAAGCTATGTCCCTTTCTTTCGAGTATTTGGGACTTTACTGTCCTCCCACTGAACTCTGGCGTTAACACCGCCATTTGTTAATTTTGGTTGTTTTTCTGCTCCATTAAGTTGGGTTACCAAAATTAGTAGTAAGGCCATGACTACACTACCGGTCATTGCACATAGGCTCCTTCCTTCCCCATCTGTTTTCTGTGTGGATTTCTAAAGACTTGAAATAGCAGTGTCTTCCCAGCTAGCTAAGAGGTTCATCTTGGATATGGGCGTAAGTTGGGGGTGTCCGTGAGCCCTGTGAAACAAGACATTGTCATTTCCATTTTCCTAGGGAGAAGGGATCCATGGGCATTTTAGAGGACAATACACTATGCAGAGTTCACTACTTACTAAAGACACGGACACGCATGGGAAGATTAGGTCACCTCAAATGCCCCTTATTGTTTTAAGTGGTGTTGGTTGGCCTCCTGCAATAAAACGTTTTGAAGCTTTAGCTAAAGATAACCACTTAGTTTACAGCATTGAAATAATTACAACTAGCAGAAGTGAGTTTGTAGAAAAGTACGTACAATAGACTATTGAAAGTTAATTTTAAAGGCACCTAGCCATTATTTTGGCTTTCCCTCTGGGAAATGTGTGTATATAGGATGGCACCAATTAAAAGTTCATTTCACATATCATTCTTTGACTAACTGGGAATGTGTAAAGAAATAATGAATGCATGGGTAGTGTACATTGTGTTCGTAGATAATGTTCGGGTGACATTCAACAAAATGCTTCTAATGGTGTGGCCAGGTCACATTGCTTTTATTGTTTGTGCAACTGCTGTTTACTGTTGTATCTGAGGATTGTGTTGGCATTAGCCGAGATTTGCTTTTGTAGAGTTTATTCAAAGAGTACTTTTATCCTAATCAAGTTTTTGTACTTTGTGGCCCAATGTATAGTTAAAGCCTTTTTCGGCAAGGTCTCACGCTATATAGCTTTATCTCTCCCATCCTCTCAATTGCTGCATTGCAGAGGTGCATCAGCACAGCTGGCCATAATTGGCACTGTGGCTATAGTGATAGTAATTCAAAAAAGACGCCCCCAACCCACATTTTATCTCTGGTGTGGGTGTGGTACATGTTTACAAGGCTTTGTGATGTATCTACTTTGGTATTTTTGTTTTCTGTGGTGCTGGAGTGTGAACTACTCAGAACTTCATAACTGGTAGTGAAGCACTCTGCTGGTCTATACACGCCCGAACAGGTTTTTTTTTTGGTTTTTTTTTTTTTTTTTTGTTTAGGTTTAGATTGATTTTTGAGACAGTCTTTCTCTATAGTCAAAGCTGACATGAAAGTTTTGATCTTTTGCTTTATCTACCCAGGTGCTAGGCTTACAGGTGTGCACCACCATGCCTTTTAAAAAACATTCAAGTTCAAATGTGAGTGAATTTGATGTGCCCTTTGGTAGTATTTAGAATAAATAATTTTTGATGCCTAAAATCAACAACTCCATGCATTTATTTGTAGAGGAATAGTTAGCGTCTACCATATCTTATATAAAACATTAAGATTTTCTTCTTTGATGCCTGGCACGCCTTTAATCCCAACACTCAGGAGGCAGAGGCAGGTCGGGTGGATCTCTGTGAGTTCGAGGACAGCCAGGGCTACATAGCGAAACCCTATCTCTAAAAGCCAGGAAAAAAATTCCTCTTTGTTCCACTCCTGCTGAGGAAGGAGAGGGCGTAGTTGGGAGGAAATGTGCACTGTCTTCCCATGGTGTTACTTAAGCTTACACATTTGACTTGACTTACACTTTGAGCTTATTCATAAAATGTAAACATTCTACTCTATGCCTCATGGCTTCCAATCCCAATGCTTTTTCTACTGAATGTTCCTTCTGTCTTGCTAATAACATCCAGTTCCTATAATCAGATTAGCTGCTAAGTAAATATGCACTAATGATGTATTTATCTAAAGCATTTCTAATTTAAAGGAAAAGATAGAAAGGTTTAAGCAGAATCATTGATCCATGAAAGTGACAGAAAATAAAATCAAAATGGAATTATGGGAGAGTAGACTAAAAGATTTTTAAGGAATTATTGAATAATTTAAAATTTATTAGCTGTACAATATTGTACTTCCTCAATAATACTTTATCTTAGACTCTGCCTAGACATTGTTTATTAAGGCTTCCTCTTCCAGTGTGCCAGGAAAACCATTTGAATCCAGACTACAAACTACGTGACATCTTTAAGTTCTTACTCCCACAACTGAATAGGTTCACGTTTTTAGCCTTACTATAGTACCATGTACAATTATAACTTCTGAGTCCCCTGTCAAAAGACAGCAGTCCATAGACTTTAAGTCTTAGCTTTACTCCAGTGCAAGTTGGCAAAAAAATAAAATTGTTTACTTTATTGTTTGTGATAATTAGGGGCCTCAGCCCTTGCCAGTGAGAGCATGCCTGTTTCCTTGTCTGGCTGCGTTGAAGTCTATAGGATTGTAGTACAGTGACCATCCATATATTAGGATCTGGCAGATCCAGAGAAAAAACCTTACTAACCTTTTTGTTGCCTTGCTTATGTTTTTTCTAACCTTGCCATGATAGTGTATACCCTTACATGATGAGAAGGTTATTTTCCCCAATCCATGGTGCTTCCCAACCCTCCCTCCCCGCAAGGAGGACCTAAGGGCCAAATGTGTATGGCTATAGTGAGCGTGGGCTCAGCAAATGAGATAGGTAACTTTGTAAGTTATACTGCTATTTCTTAAAAGGCTGGAATGGTTTCTCACGGGAGATCAAAGTGCCAGGCTAGCAGAGGCAGCTCAGCTCACATAAGCACAGGACAAGAATTCAGAAACATCAAATGCTAAGTGTAAGATGGGTCCTTTTGTGTTTTCCAGTAAACACTATCTTGAAGCCAGTGCCATATTCTGAGTATAAAAGGGTTTAGTTGCGGCTATCCAAGCATGGCTCCATTCAGGAAAGGTGCTGGTACGGTAAGGGAGTGTGCATTGTTTTGCAGTAATCGATAGCAAGTCCAACAACTAGAAGAGGAGTATTATTTTAACTTAAGATTCTGTAGCCAGTACCATAAGCAGCGTTTAGGTATAGGTCCTTCATTTTTAATAAGTCAATTTTACTTAGACTTAGTAATGCTTAATAACAAGCCCATAATGTTCAGGAAGGCAAAGGGACTGTAGAATGAAAGTTTGTGTGTCCGTCCATTCCCCACACCCCAAATTATTAGGCTGATAACCTAGAGGTGATGGTAATAGGCATGTGGGGATGTCCTCAGAAAACTGGGTTACATGAGCAGACCTCTTGTGAAATTGTGCCCTTCTCCCAGAACCCCTGCGATAATTCACCCCTTCCCTCATAAGTTACACAGCAAAGAGACTGTCTCCTGGAAAATTGGTTCTCGCTGGACACCAGACTACTCCTGTTCTGATTTTGGACTGCCAAGCCTTGAAAACTGAGAAAAACGATTTCCCATTGTGTACAAGCCACATAGTCTATGGCATTTTGTCATAGCAGCTCAGACTGGTGGCAGGAAGTAGCTCTCTGTTAGTTCAGCGCCCTGTACATGCTGTTCTAGTACTGATCACGTGCCAGTGTCCACTGATGAAAGTGATCTGAGATCTCACTTTCTCTTTTACAGTGGCAGATCTCAAGAATGGATTAATTTTTCAACAAGAAAGTGACTAAGTTCCTACAGAAAGGTTTCAGAGTCATAGATCTGCCTTAGCCTTTGGACTTCATTCAGAAGTACAATCGGCCTCAAAACATACAGACAGGTTGGACTACACTTACTGTATGGCAGAGGCAAAACTTGCTTGTGCTCAGGCACGTTAAAATTGTAGCTGATTCTTGGTGGACTTCTAAAAAAGATCTGGAAACTTATTTGGTCATGTATGAAACATGGGGTGGGCTCTTCTATACCAGGAGGTCCAGAATTAGGTCTGCCAGTCCTCTGGTTAGTCTTCAACACTACCAAAACTGCATGCAAATGGGACAGCGTCTGGATGAATCTGGTGCTGAATGTCAGGGAGTGGTCTAGATTGCCGATAAATTTCTTAAGGATGAGATGACATCTTAAAACACAGATCGGGCCTTCATGCCTGAGTAGTAGTCCTGAACGCTTGGAAAGCCTCCTTTATGTGGGATTCAAGATATATTTTTCAGTAATGAGCCTTTTAAAAAAGAAAGTTCATTCTAGTTGCTGAAGTTCCTGTTAGTGTGTGCACATGTATGCAGTGAACAATTGTTCATTTAAAATACCCTACTTCCACCAAATATGGAGAAAAATAACACAAGAATGCATGTTACAAAATAGTGATTAATTTCAGTTTCAGTAGAATCCCAACAGATGTTATAATTTATGTTTTTTTAGACAGATGCATGACAAGGGCTTTGAGTAATCTTTCAAACTATATTCCTTGATTATTCTTAATGACTAAATGTTGTTCCAAACCTATAATAAAAGCTGTTCCAATATCCTTGAGTCATGCATACCTTTGTTTCTGCTAGCCTATGAAAGTACACATGGCTACCAAAATCTCTTAATTATACTGAGATACTTAACCTCGGTCTTTACAGAGGGCTGCCAAGTGAGGTGATTTTATATACTCACTGTCCTCCTTTGTTTAGCTTGCAGCCTAGTTTGGAAGAAGCATAATATCTGAATGAGTTAGCAGAGGAAGCCAGTTGGTTAATACAGATAAGAGCAACTACCCTTGGTTGAACAAAAACTTGCTACAGCCTTAGTAAGAATAACAGTATTGTGTAATACACATAGCAGAGGAAATGTAAAGGACTATTGGACATTTTAGCTCCTCCAAAAGTGGGCATTTTTATGGGTATTTGTGATCGGGAACTAGCCAACAGCCTGAGAAGACTCATGTAGTTAATGGTTTTGAGGAGGAGACAAGGATAATCATAAGTGAACACAGCAATTTCTACTACCGAGGAAGAATCTAGAGAAAGCAAGAAGGTTCCCTCTAACTCGGTGGTCTCAACCTTCCTAATACTGCGACCCTTTAATACAGTACCTCATGTGTGGTGACCCCCAACCATAAAGCTATTTTCGCTGCTACTTCATAACTGTAATCTTGCTATCGTGATGAATGGTAATGTAAATCTGATATGTGACCCCCGTGAAAGGGTTGTTCCACCCACACACACAAACTGAGAAACACTGCTGTAATGTGTTACCCATCTGTTTTATCTTAGCAGTTGTCTTAAATAATACCTAGTGCATAAATAATAGAATAGTATTCTGTTCCAAAGGGGGAAACACAAAATGTATAGACTTAAAAATATGTGTTAAGCAAGGACACCCAGTCTCAGAAAGCATGTTCTGCCTCATATATGGATCTTGATGTATGCATGTAGACAAATGCCTTGTATATGGTTTCTAATGTATACATGTAGACAATTGCCTCATACATGGATCCTAATGTATGCATGTAGACAAACAGGTGGGTATATGTAGTAAGGAAAACGGGCAGGTAGTATTTCATAAGGTAAATGACACATGAGTCATTGGAAAAATACAGAGCTGATTCTTTTTTTTCTAGTTTTACACTGTCATGAATTGGGGTGGGGTTGCTTTTTTCTTTGTGATGGGTAAGTACATAAAAATGTAATTGATAGCGTGAAATCCAAAACGAAACTCCACAGCTCCAGAATGACCGTTCTAACTAAACGTTAGTTGAGATGCATAGACTTGGAGTCTGCGCAAGTGCTTGTTTGAATGGCTGTGTTAATCTAACTGAATGGTATCTTTGATCTGCAAGTTCTTTATAATAAAGTAATTTAAAAAAAAAAAGGTGAAATAGTCTAAAGTCTTTAAGAAACAAACCAAGAATGTGTATGAGTGGCTATGCATTTGTAGAAGGATGTGTGGGGTGTTTTTTTTCTCTAACACTAGATAAGTTTGCCAAAGACATTTTCAGAATAAGTTTATTATATTAAATACCAATAAGGCCACAGAGTTACTAAGACAGCTAACTGGAATTATGGGCCTTTAAATCATGTTATTTTCATAGGATATAACGGATATAACAACACCCAAATTCGGGTATTTGACAAGACTTCTTGGCTGGGAGATGGTGGAACACGCCTTTAATCCCAGCACTCGGGAGGCAGAGGCAGGCGGATCTCTGTGAGTTCGAGACCAGCCTGGTCTACAAGAGCTAGTTCCAGGACAGGCTCCAAAACCACAGAGAAACCCTGTCTTGAAAAACCAAAAAAGAAAAAGAAAAGACAAGACTTCTTGGTTTGACATACTATGGAAAGGGCTGTCTTAAAGACTATGACCCTGTCTGCTTTTTTGCAGCTGTAGGAAAAGGGAATTTTGTACCCTTTTGATCTTTCTTTCTTATTCCCCATTATCAGTTTGTGTGAAGATGGAGTTGCATTAGCTCGCATCAAGAGAAAAGACAGGTGCCATCCTAAATTTTAGAGAGGGCAGAAAGGTGGCATTAGTAGAAGAGTAAGAATTCAGTAAGCAAACTTTATCTCAGACTGAGATGTCTGACTATTCAGAGAAGGCAGATTTTAATAAAACAAATTATCTGCTTAAATTTTAGGGCAATTTTTGATCTTCATAAAACCCAATTCACATATAGCTGTGACTTTGGAATGTTCTCTAACTCTTAACCCCACACTTCAAATTATTCTTTAAGAATGTGCAAGTTCAGTCTTCCTTATGTTTTCTAAAATATTCAAGTGTTAGAAGTGTTTCATGCCTGTGTACATATGTGAGAATGAGCTTCTCATCAGATTGATGTTTCTCGTCTGTTTATAAGTGTGAACGGAAGATAGGTGGTTGCATACGTGCCAAGCCGAGTAAAGCTCCACTTACTATCTACAAAACTTCTCAGGGCAGTTACTGCGCCGTTTAAATATGCCTGTTCTTATAGGATGGGCATTCCTGGAAAAAGCTGGCCTGGGTTTTACAAAAATTAAACACACACACACATATATATATATAGAGAGAGAGAGA
>NW_026067901.1:2241721-2243725 GCF_014885135.2 Alexandromys fortis
AAGGCTCTCTCCATCCTTTACTGGAATGGCCTCTGCTCATCCTTTATAATCACTGCATATAGCCAATATAATATTAAGCATATTCATACATCCTTAAGTAGGTTAATGTAAACGTAATATCCTTGGAAGTCCAATTCTCAGACCTAATAAGCTCCTATTTGCTGAAATTAATTATGAAATATCAAGTGTTTTATATGTTTTATAGTTAAGGAGTAGGATTTTTATTTTTAATTACTTGTGTATATGTGTTTAGCCTACTGTATTTCTGTGCCTAGTGCCCAAGGAAGCCAGAAGAGGGTGTCAGATTCCCTGGAAGTGGAGTTAGAGATGGTTGTGAGCCACTGTGTGGATACTGGGTGTGGAACCCAAGTCCTCTAGAATTAACCATGGAGCCACCTCTCAAGCCCTCCAGGAGCAGGATAGTTTACAGTGAACAACAGTTTCACAGTTAGGATGATGATCACCTGTCCTTCCCTGTTGAGCTGTAAACTGACAGATCTGCTGGTCAACCACGGACACGTTGCAGAGGCACAGGATGCGGAAATAGGAAGTGGCCTGAATTGTTGCACACACTTAACATTTACTCCCTTGGAATTATAAATGCTTTTATATTGTGTGTTTGTATATATTATTTTTCTCTCTTATGTGCCTGTCAAATTGTCATCACCTCAGTCTTTTTGACCCAAGTAGCCTCCCAGAATCCAGGACATACCCTTCTATGCTTGTCTTCCCCCCCCCCCCAGACTGTGGAGCTGCCTCCTGTGCTTCCTACAGATAGTCCTGCTTGTCACAGTAAGGAACACCATGTACTCCTCCAGTGAAGGGACCCTGCAGAGAACTGTCTGTGCCACATGCGCTGTGTACACAGGGCCTAGAGAACTTTGCAGTCTTTCTGCCTGAGGTAAACGGGAAACTCAGGTATTTGGGGAGACTTGGAAGCTCCTAAGGAGATCACATACTTTTATATATTTCCGTTGGGCAATCTGATCAATACTGAATACCTTAAACTATAAAAAATAAATGCTAGA
Source organism: Alexandromys fortis (assembly GCF_014885135.2). Classification (NCBI taxonomy): domain Eukaryota; kingdom Metazoa; phylum Chordata; class Mammalia; order Rodentia; family Cricetidae; genus Alexandromys; species Alexandromys fortis. The sequence goes on from NW_026067901.1 coordinate 2,242,750, forward strand.
AGAAAACAGAGAACAGGGAAAAGATAGTCAGGATTAGTTTATGTGAATCGACCTTGTAAACAACCAGATGTTTTCTTACTATATGAAAGTACTTGGCATGTTGGTAGACCACCCACTGTGCATAAGCCCATTTTGCTAAGGATGTGATGTGGGAGTGTCATATCAATCTGTTGATTAATAAAGAAACTGCTTGGCCTGATGGGTTAGAACATAGGTGGGTGGAGTAAACAGAACAGAATGCTGGGAGAAAGAGGAAGTGAGCACAGACACCATGCCTCTCCTCTCCAGGGCAGATGCAATGAAGCAAGCCACCAGGTCAGACATGCTGAATCTTTCCTGGTAAGACTGGTGCTATGCAGATTATTAGAGATGGGTTAATCGGGATATGAGAATTAGCCAGTAAGGGCTAGAGCTAATGGGCCAAGCAGGGTTTAAAAGAATACAATTTGTGTGTTGTTATTTCGGGGCATAAGCTAGCTAGGCAGCCAGGAGTCAGGCGGCAGGAACACAGCCCACAGCTCCTTCAACAAGGATGAAAGAAAACTAGAAGCCAGAAAGCTGTGGACTCCAGTCTGAGAATTGATCCTCTTTCTCCCTGTTGCTGTCCAAAGGCTAACTGCACATGTATGCAGGTCCTCCCTGTGGTCTGCTCTGCCCCATTTTACACACAGCAATGCATGAAAAGGAATGGCATTATTACAGATGTTGAAATAAGAGCGGCGGGGCTGTGTCCCCAACACCCCGGCCGCTTGCTAGCTCATGCCCGAAATAACAACACACAAACTGTATTCATTTAAGAACTGCTTGGCCCGTGAACTCTAGCCCTTACAGGCTAATTCTCGCACCTGGACTAGCCCATTCCTAATAATGCGTGTAAGCACCCCAAGGTGCGCTTACCGGGAAGATTCTAGCCTTCGTCCATCCTGGGAGAGTGTAGCATGGCAAGCATGGCGTCTCTGCTCCAGAGCAGAGCTGT
>NW_026067901.1:2254354-2294077 GCF_014885135.2 Alexandromys fortis
AGTTTCTTTATTACTCAGCCAATGAAATCAACAGATTGATATATGACACTCCCACATCATACAGATAATTGGAGACAGATGTTTTGACTAAGTGTATGTTTGCCTCTTAAAATTCTTATGCACAACTGGTGAAAATAGGTGTCTTGCCATAGGCCAAGAGTAGGAGATGACTTGTCATACAGAATATCCAGAAGCCACTAGCATAACAGGCAACTGGAAATGGGTTTCATTTCTGGAGTGGAGGGAAAGGATGGATGTTAAAAGATGCTAAGAAATCCAATTCAGAAGACTTGACTGAGCACCACGATTTATATTGACCATAGGTCAATTCTAATAATACTTCCAGACACCTTCCCCCACTCCTGTCTCACGCACAACTTTTTATTAATCCTTTAAGTTGCTTTGAAACTAAGATCAAGAGAAGTTAATATAGTTGCCTTGACAACAGCAGGTTAGACCTGAAAAGTGAGTTGGCTCTGTGCCTGTGTCTTATGTTCTCTTGTCTCATGTTACAGCAGAAACATTAATTGATGGCCCATAAATTGTATGGATATACTTCTGTAATAGAAAGCTTAGTATAAATATCCCAAGGTCTCCTCTGGCCCCCTCCCATCACAGCCTTTCCCTAGACAGCATTCACTGATGATTTAATACATTCCATTAGCCACTTTTTCTGCATTTGCTTGTGTGATTTATATGTGTGTATACACATGTCGTCTAGGAGATGGGGATTCCTAGAGCAAGTTGGCACCTAGACTAGCCAAATGGTACCTCCAGGTTCATTGAGAGATCCTACCATCAACCTGGTCTCCATGCACTTGCATATGTACCACACATGTATCCACTCCACATGTACACATGCACACATACCACACATGCACCCACTTCTCACATACACATGCTTGAACCTTTGAAGGATTGAATGAGAATGGCCCTGTAAGCTCATATGTTGACTACTTGGTCCCCAGTTGATTAAATTGTTTGGGGAAGATTAGAAAGTATGGCCTTGTTGGAGGAGATGTGTCGCCGGGGGCAGGTGCTGAAGTTCCAGAGCCTTGTGCCTTCTCTGCCTCCTACTTTGCAATTGAGATGTGAATTCTCAGCTGCTGTTCCCCATCATGCTTGCTGCCTGCTGCTGTGTCCCCTGCCATAATGGTAATGGACTCCTATGCCCCTGGAACTGAGTCCCAAATATACCCTCCTCTATCAGTTGCCTTCATTGTGGTTTATCAAATAATAATAGAGAAGTATCTAGTACAGACCCTTTTGGGAATGAAGACAGCCCTCCCCACCACCACCACATAATGTAGGTCTCAAGGTCTTGCACTCAAAATAAAGAGAAAAGTAAGTGTTGTTGGATAACTTGAATATAAAGTATGTACAGTCTGCTTGTAATCATTTCTACATATTTTGCTGACTTATGACAAACTCCAAACCCCAGCAACAGTTGTATAATTTCAAGCATGTAGACATTTCTAAGTGAAAACTTTCTTCATGGAGTAAGAAGAAAGTCAGGATGTTGTTTAAATGGAAACAGGTAAACATGGAGACTGCTATAAATTATTGAAGAAACTAAAGTGGGAGGTGTGAAGTTTGTCAGAAGGAGATAAAGAGAAAAGTGAAGGAAGAAAAGGAAAAATCCACACTGACTGCTCTGGCTCCGTGGTAAGAGCTGGCCTAGCATGTGTCAGGTTGTCAGTTCCATCTCTAGCACTGGCTGGGGTGTTAGGGGTGTCTTGAGGTCAAGATGCAAAAGAAAATTAGGTCATAGGAAATTGTCGTGCTTCTTCCATGGTTTGTGGAAGATTTTTTAAATTTTTTAAAAATGTTCCAGTCACTTTAAAAGCTAGTGAAGAGGTAGGAAGCAATTTCTATGGAGAATTTAGTTTATAGGGTATTCAGAAAGGAACAGATTTTTGTTTTGTTTGCTTGTGACAAGGTGTCACTCTGTAATCCAGAATGTTTGGAGCTCACTCTGGAGCCCAGATTGACCTCATTCTCTTCACACTCACTTTTGGGTTCAGCTTCCTGGTTGCTAGGTAACAAGTGTGAGCCAGTCCACCCAGCTGGGAATAAATCTTTTAAGTATTAAGTAGTCAGAGTCAAAAGTTGCTCTTGAGCCTGGATGTGACACCCTCTTCTGGCCTCTGCAGGCTCCAGGCATGAATGTGGAGAAAATACATTCATGCAGGCACTCACATGTACACATAAAAATAAATAGGTTTTTAATTGCTCAAGTGCCCCCCGGGGGGGGGCAATAACTGAAAAGTTCAGCGGCTCAAGATGTGACCACTGTAAATGCCCTTTCAGCTTTGCTCAGTCCCACCCTTGCCACAGCCTCTTTGGACATCTATCTAAAATGTGTATTTTTATTTATTTTTAGTTTCTCAAGACGGGATGTAGAAGGAGCCCAGCTCCCACATGGTTAGCTTTATACCCGAAATAACAACACACAAATTGTATTCTTCTAAACACTGCTTGCCCCATTAGTTTCTGCCTCTTATTGGCTAACTCTCACATCTTGATTAACCCAATTCTATTAACGTGTGTAGCACCACGAGGTGGTGGCTTACCGGGAAAGATCTTAACCTGTGTCCATCTCAGAGAGGAGAGCTATGGCGTGTGTCTCATTGCCTTCCAGCATTCTGTTCTGTTTACTCCACCTACCTAATTTTCTGTCCTATCAAAGGGCCAAGGCAGTTTCTTTATTAACCAATGAAAGTAACACATAGGGCTGGAGAGATGGCTCAGCGGTTAAGAGCATTGCCTGCTCTTCCAAAGGCCCTGAGTTCAATTCCCAGCAACCACATGGTGGCTCACAACCATCTGAAATGAGATCTGATGCCCTCTTCTGGCCTGCGGGCACACAGAATATTGTATACATAATAAATAAATATTTTTTTAAAATAACACATAGACAGATGACCCTCCTCCATCAACGGGGTTTCTCTGTGTATCCCTGGCTGTCCTAGAACTAGCTCTGTAGATCTGCCAGCACCACTCTGAAATGTGTATTATGTATAACATCCATTCCCCATTGGAATGGAAGTTCCTTATGTTTTTTTTTTTTTTTTTAAGTGTCTCTTTTACAGCTAGGTCATCAGTGCTGGCACTGTTTAGTAAAGGAATTCTGGTATAATCATCTGAGTTGAAATTCGCCCTGTCTTTCTGGCGAATAAGAATTCTGTCATATGGTGGTTTATGCCTCTAACTTCAGCACTTAGCAGTTGAGCTGGGAGGATTAGAACAAGTTCATGGAATACATACTGACTTTGTGGCTAGCCTGGGCTATCTCAAAAACACAAAATATGTGTAACGTTTTAATGTAGTGCTTGGGATCAGTTGACAAGGATCAGTCAATGTGACAGGACCCCAGAGGTCATGCTGCTTACTGCTGTCTGTGGGTATTTTGAAGTATTTACTGCTTTAGCCTTTCCTTGGCCTTGAGAATGACAATTTTTGTTTTTCTTTAATTAATAACATTAATGAAACAGTTTTTCAGTGTAACAATACAGATGTGGTCAGTCTCCCACTGAATGCAGTAGTTCTTGTACGGTCTTTCTGTAGCTCCTACAGAAGTGGAGAGCACACTCCTGGCACATGCCTCTGCCCAGGTGAGCTAATAAGTATTTCCGAAATGGCTACTGTGTTCAAGGCTAAGAATCCAATGATTAAACAGGGCATTTCCTGCTTCACAGGATTTCGTCTGGTGAATTGTTACTTGTAGCAGATGAAGTCCCCCATGTCCTGTTTTCACAATGCTCTTTGGAAAGGAAGGCAGAACCATTTGAAGAAATAAAGAACAAGGGAGTTAAGCCTCCACTTTAAAAAAAAAAAATCAAGACTTTAGTTTGTAGGTTTAAAAGTTCAATCTGATTCCATTCAGCACACCCTTGCTGAGAGTCAGTTGCGGACGAGACTGATGAGACGAGGAAGCTTGCAACTGCACGAATTTGGCGATGTGCAGTAGGCGTGGCTCCACAGCTCCATGAGGGCCCAAAGGAGGGCTCACAGAAGCACTGTGCAGTCCCCATGTGGGATACATGCCTGTCACTAAGTGCTGTGAGAACAGTTGTGCTGTGCTGCAAAGGGTGTAGACTAGAAAACAAAACCGTTTGGCTATGGATGCATCTCTTTTTTTTTTCAAGTAGTTTTTCCTCACAAGTTCCTTTTGGAGGAGGAGCAGGAGGGTTCAGAAGGCCAACTTTTAACTGGGGGGGGGGGGGCGGTAATTTAAACTAAAACCCGCTGTTGTTTAATTTGTCAAGCTTCCTTTAAATAAACCAGACACCTGTTCTTTGACCTCTGGAATCTGTACCATCTCTCTTTGACTCTTCACAGCTTGTGGGAAGGCAGTCTTGAGGCATGTCTTCCTCACTGGCTTCCCAGCCACTCCACCATCCCTCGCAATCTAGATTCTGGTGCCTTTACTACCTCAACAGCTCTTACTCAATGATTTCCTTTTACTTAATCCAAAGAACAATTTTCTTTTATTCTCCTCAAACATATGTGATGGTTAACTGACTCTACACTCTCCATTCTGTTCTTGATTGCTAACAAAATGTCGCATTCACTTTCAATTGACCTTAAAAGTTACCCAGTTATTCCGGAATGCCCGTCTTCCTCCACAGTTTGCATGATTCAAAGTAGCTAGCATCTGTCAATAAATCCAAATTGGCAGGACTAGACCATTTTTAAATTCCTGACTCTATCTCATTGTGTGAATTGGTCTGAGCTGCAGAGTCCACGTCTTCCATGGGCTAATCTCAGCCCATTTCGGTCATTTCCTCAAGGCAGTCAGTTAAGAGTTAACTTAGATCCCTTCCTTTCCTCCCACAGCTCCACCTGAATGGATTGTAAGTCCTGATTCCTTCTTCAATCAGCCCCCTACTCTGCCACCTCACTTCCTTAATTCGGGGGCACTTATTTCAGAAGCCAGAGTTGGAGGAAAATTGATTTCAGCACTGGTTACTCCTCAGAAGAATGAGACACTTAAAAAGTCAAGAATTCAAAGCCTCTCACTGACAAGTTCCCTAAGTAAGTTCAGTTCAGTAACAAACACGAGAAACACTTAGTAGAAAAGTGTAGGCCTGCTTTTAATGTCATATTATGAGTCCATTGGGTACAAATGGCACAGACATCAAAGGAACAGCCATTGTTCCTGACTGTTGGCCTGGAATAAGATTTAGCAGTAGATTATGTTCTGAAGAGCTATTGATATTATTTTCTCACCCTTTCCTATTACCAAGTTTCTGGGCAGGGCACATGTATGTTGACACCCTAGTCCCTTACAGCTATTGGATTTTGCCACATTTTACTTTCCTTTACCATTTAACAGGCTCAGCCAAAATGATAACCAATCACACCAAACTCATAAGAGCTGCTTTTAAAAAAAAAAAAAAAATTGTTGTCTTGGTGTACAGCTGTTGGCTTGCCTTGAGAGGTCCCCTGCTAACCATCATCTTTATATAGAAGCATGTGGGTGTGATTCCTAGACGCAGCGGTGGAGAGGACATTTTCAGTTTGCAACTTTTCCCAACACAATATCAATATTTCACCTTTCACTCAGTAAAAAAAGGTCACTTTTTTTTTTTTAATGCCCGGAGGTTATCTTCATCACACAGTGAGTGCCTCTTTACGGGCTCCTGTATGTGGCACTTTTTATCCCGTTCACGAGGCCTCTGTTTTGAGCAGCTGGATCGTTTCCATCCAGTGGTGACCCAGGTTTCCCTTTCTGAGTTGTGGCTAGAAAGCTTAGCTCCAAATTCGCCACCTGCCTTACTGGAGGCACACGAAGTCCAACTTTTAAATCCTAATCTTAGTCTTCTGTTGTTCTTTCCTTTGTTCCTTTCTCCCCTGCCTACTTCTAACTGGTTTCTTGATGCGTGTGCATCCTTGCCAGACATCTTAAATTCTCTTGGAATTGAGGAGTGGATAAAGAAGCCCACAACAAACGTTCCGCTTCCAGTCCTGGATGACTCAAGAGGAACTCTTGTTCAGGTTGACTGTTCCCTGTGCCCTGTTTTGTTTGTTTCTTTGATCCATGATAAAACTTTTGGATGAGTTGTCAGATGTGGACCAAATGAGATGAATTATGTGGTGTGAAGATGGCCGGTCAGCCAGGCATACTTATCTCTGCCTCGTATGGCCTCAGGAAGATGACTCACACTCTCAGGTGACTGCCCTGTGGCTTCAAGTCACTGTATTATGCCAGTGAGATAATACCCGTAATGTGCCTGGCCTTCCGTTAGATGCCCAGGACCTTTATTCTCATGGTTAGTAACTTGACAACCAATCATGACCACTAAGGATTTTGCCCTTAGTAAAGACTATATTTTCCTTTTTGAAATGAAATGATAAAGGGCTTTGGCCCTAGCAGTGTAAACCAGCTGGGCAGTTAGCCCCTCCCATCGCAAGTCTCCTAAAATCCGAATAAGCTGTGAAAACAAACTGGCTTTTCAGTGTATAGTAGAGTTTTCAAGACACTGCTCCCCCCATATTTACCACCTCCCCCCCCCCCAAAAAAAAGAAAAGAAGCTGGAAGCTGAAGTCAGTGTATATGACTCTTGAGGACAGTTCTGAGATCAGGAACCTCAAGTTCCAGACACACTACAGATTTCAGAGGTTCAGAAATCACCAGGTCTCTGAGCATGTGCAGAGCCAATTCTGAGACACCTGAAGAGGCTCCAGGCTCAGCAGATGAATCAGCCTTCCATAGAGTACATAAGGAAACCCATTTATCCTCATTGTAGCTTTAAGAGGAAAAGCAAAGACTATAATGTGTTCTAGGGTTTAAATATATTCCTCGTGGCCAGGACAAGAAATTAAATGATGCCTAACAGAAGTAATCAGATCTTTTCTGTAGAAAAGCACTCCTTAAGCCCTTTGGGATTTTTTTCAAATGCAGCCCAATATGAATGCACAATAAAAAAATTAGTTGTTAGGCCAGCAAAATGGCTCAGTGGGTAAGGGTGCTTGCTGTCATGCCTGTTGACCTCACTTCAGTCCCTGGTATCCACATGGTAGAAGGAGAGAACCAACCCCTACAATTTTTCACTTGAGCTTCGCAAGCTCACCGGAGCGCAAATGTGCACATGCACACATATAAATGCACACAATAAACCCTGCACGAGTACTAAGAGAAGGCAGAGTTCTAGCCGTCAAGACCGGACTACAAATGCTACCATACTATGATGTGCAGAAGGTAAAAGATTGGAATCAAGATAGGACAAAAACCAACAAATTCACATTTAGACACACTGTAATAAAAATGAGCTATCTCAAATAGAACACATTGATAGCAGTCATGATAATCACTAAATTAAGAAAAAGAAATAGGCTCGGTATACAGCCGTGGCTGTTCTGAACTTGTTATGTAAACTAATCTAACTCAGAGATCCTCCTGCCTCTGCCTCTGAGTGCTGAAATATCAATCAAATCAGCAGACTTAACAATGGCAAGCGAATCCAGAGGCAGTCAAGTAATACTTGAAAAAGGCTAAGAGAAAAATAGCATTAAACTAAAAAACTACATTTCAAAAATGGCAGTGAAATAAGGATGCTTTCAGATTTAAAAAAAAAAAAAACTCTATAGTCATCGTGTTCTGTGCATAGAGTGTACCAAGAAAAATAAGGATAGCGGTTTCCCTGTAGGTCCAGAGAGTTAAAAACTTAGTAATTGCTGTCTTCTTTAGTAGATGAAAGGCTACCACTAAGAATAGTTGTTTTAAAGAAGCAATGGAAGTGAGAAAGAAGAGAAAACTGTTCTTTAGGATGTATGTTTCCTATCACATTTTTCTACAATGTGCTTTGGAGGATATAAATAGGGCTGTAATACCCCCTTTTAGACATCTCTGCATGAGTGTTGGACAATTACATTTTTGCCACACTAAGAAAAAATATACCTGAGGAACAATGGCAATCAGAAATTAATTACCTATTGCCATATTGGATAAACTATTTAAATTAGTTCTGCTAGAATTATTAAGTAGTTAAATACAACATTTCATAGTAAATGTGGCAGATGGTTCATTTGAGATAAATTATTTCAGTATTTTTATAAAACCATTTAAGCATTTATCTCATATTTTTATAGCTAGATTCTTTGTAATAGCTGAAACTATGTTGTCTACTCAGAAATTAAATTAGGCCCTCTCAAATATCCTGCTGGATACCCTTGTTGAAATGATTGTAAAATGTAAAAAGAATAAAAAACTATGTTGCCCTCAGCTCCCATCATTGGAATTCTATTCCTGTCTCAGTAGGACAAAAAACCACAGGGATGACTTTGTGTCATTTAAATAGAACAACTTTTTCAATGGGTGTGTGATGTGTGGAGATGTTTTGTAACGACAAGGTGCATACACAGTGCTTCTGACATATCAACATTGTCGATAAAGACTAGGTTTTGCTTTGCAAATGTCCTTGTATTGCGGACAAGAACTTAGGAAAATTAACAATGAAAAGATTGACAGTAGCAAGAACAAACACCTATAGTGTAGCAATGTTCAGCACATGCAGTGAATGTTCTTTCAAATTCCAAATCCCCACTGTGGCTACAGCTATTAGTTGGGATCCTCAACAATTTCAACAAAGTACATCAAATTTAGGCCTTTTGGATGGAAGTTCTGTAATACTGTATTGTTCTTGCTTAAAGAGTATTGGCACAAGGTAAACAAGTACAAGCAGTTAAGCCTTCTGGATTTAAGCTCTGTGGTCCGGTATTATTCTCCTGTGAAGGGTATTCACACTCAGTAAGCAGAATTGAATACGGTATTGCTTTCTGAAACAGCCTAGTTTCTCACTAAGCTGGAACCTGAACAATGCTCACCACAGAGGCACTAAGAGATGCATCAGGAGTCCTTAGTCTTGCACTTTATCTCTTTCCTCTTAAAATGACAAAAAACTTTACTATTTGCTAATAAGCCAGAGTCACTGCGACTGTTTGAAGGGCTTGACAGAGCCTCCTCCCCCACAGAACAGAGCTACCTGTGTGAGGAAAGACCTAAACTAGTCAAAATTTAGATTGCGCCTTAACAAAACACCTATAAGAATTCAGGTTTTAAAACAAAACAAAAAAAACGGCACCTGGTTACAGTGCAGTCACATGCCCTAGAAGTGTCAAAGCTTGGTGACAAGGAGGAAGAAAACTGAGGTGCTGTCACCTACTCTGGAGCTGGTGGTGTTCCTGCTATTTGGATTGTGGCTTAGAGGAACTTTGGGCAATTGCAATTTCTTTCAGCACATCGCTGAAGGAATGGCTGGGTGTGGTGTGTCCAGGTCCCCACCTACTATGTTCATAGCACACTAAAAAACTTACGTTGGGAACCTCCTCTGGAAATTTTTGCGAGTCAGCACTGTCTTCGAAATCTTTTTTTTTATTTGTTGTTTTTTGGGTTTGGGGGACAGGGTTTCTCTGTGTAGCTTTGACTGGAATACATTCTGTAGAGCAGGTTGGCCTCAAAGTCACAAAGAACCATCTGCCTCCCAAGTGCTGGGATTAAAGGTGTGCACCACCACCACCTGGTTGAAATCTTTTTTTAATCCTTCTCAGTCACTTCTGGCCAACCATGATAATCTTTAGACGTTAAAGTGGGACAGAGGTGACTGACGGGAGAGCCATGTCCATCAGAGGTGACTGACTGGAGAGCCATGTCCATCAGAGGTGACTGACGGGAGAGCCATGTCCATCTAGCTCCTGCAAAGGCTGGTCTTCTCTCCTCCAGGTTAACTGTGGTGTTCAGCAAAGGAAAAGCTCCACACGAGTCCTGTTGGGGTCCATCGCCACAATCACCACAGTCTTGAAGGAATGACACTCTTCACTGGACAGAAATTGGCGTCAGAAGCAGCCAAGCCCTCCCATACTTTGCAAACTTGAGCCTGCTTTTTGGAGTGCTGTCAAGTGACCGTCACCTACTCTAAAAGTTTGTGCAGGGAGGCCCAGGTGACAACTACAGCAGAGCTGGCTGGCCCGACCCCTCCATCCGTGTGGTCATGCCACACGGTGGAGCATCAAAATGCTCTTTTACCTTACCACAGTGGCTGGTGCTTTAAGCTACTAGCTGCCAGCTACTAAGGTCTTAGCCTGGGGGGGGGGGGTTCTGCTCTCCCAGACAAAGGCAGCTTTAACTAAAACTCTGTGGTTATAATAAAACTCAAGATTCGAAGGCTTAGAGTGAAAACCTGGGAGCCAAGAGAGTTAGAGTAGAAACTGGTAAACTTTCTCTCTGCAGGCATCTGTGGATCCACCCTCCTTCCACAGCACCCCAACCAGCCTTCTCTCTGCTACTTCCTTTCAACCAGCTGCTAACCCCACCTCTTTGAGCACAGGTTAACTTTATTTAATAAATGCAAAAGCAACAGATCTTTGCATAGTCAAACAAATGCAGTATAAACAAATGTAACAGCTCTGCTTAGTTCAACAAATACTCCACAGGAGAGAGGTGAATCTTAGTCAAGGGATTGTGTGTGCGTGCGTGTGCATGTACATGCATATGTGTACATGTTCCTCTGAAGGCCAGAAGATAACTGTGAGTATCATCCCATGGGTGCCATCCACCAAGTTTCTGGAGACAGTCATTCACAGGCCTGAAACCTGCTGAGTAGACTAACTGGCCTGCAAGCCCTAAGGGTCCATTTGGCTCCCCAGGGCTGGGATTACAAGTACATAGCACCATACCTGCCTGGCCTTAAAAGTCAAGAAACTAAAACACGGGTTCTGGAGCTTCAACTCAGGCCCTCAAGCTTGCAAACCAGGAACTTTCCTAGCTGAGCTACTGCCTTAGCCCTTAGCCAAGTGGTGTTGTTTGTTTAAGATTTCTTTTAAAAATATTAATTATGTGTTTTTGTGTGAGTCTGTGTTTGCTTATGTGTGCATGAGTACAAGTGTCTAGGGAGGTCAAAGAAGCCTCTTAGGTCCCTTTGGAGTTACAGGTGTTTGTGTATCACCTGATGTGGGTGTTGGGAAGCAAACTTGGCTCCTCTGTAAGCGCAGAATAGGATCTTAGTTGTTGAGCCATTTTTATAACCTAGCTTGGCAAAGAATTTTTTTTAATATATAAGGAAAATTCATTTTTCTAAACAGAAACAGTCTTTAAAAATCATTTGGAAGTACAAAAGACTCTGGATAGCCAATGAAAGTTTGAGAAAAAAATAATAACGGAGAAGGCATCAATGCACCTGATTTCAAGGTAGAGCACAGAGCCAACATGGTAGCCATGGTAACAACATGGCGCTGGTGAAGCACGGAGCCATAGCGACAGCATGACGCTGGTGGAGTACAGAAAGGACCCAGAAATAAAGTCGAGCTACTATAACTATCCGAGCTTTTTAAAAGATGCCAAAAATATACATTGGAGAAAATATTGTTTGATGAGCAAGTGGTGCTGGAAAACCTGTATTATCTACATGTGAAAAAAATATAACTAGATCCTTCCCCCTTATTCTGTATAAAAACTCCAGGAAATCCAAGAGCCCAATGTGAATCCTGAGCTCTGAAACTGTTACAAGAAAAAGTAAGGAAAACACTTCAAGATATGGGCACCGGCAAGAAATTTCTAAGTAGAAATCCAGTCTCTAAGGAAACGGTGCCAACAAAAGGGATCTCATGCAATTACAAAGCTTCCATACGTCAAAAGAAATAGTTACTAAATGAAGAGAGAGTTTACAGAGTTAGGGAGATGCTTCACATTGGTTTTGCTGTAGCTCTGTTCACAATAGGTAAGTCATGGAACCAGCCTTGGTGTCCAAGAACAGGGATGGATAATGAAAATGCCATCACGCGTGCATGTACACACATGCATTGATGCACACACACATGGACACACACACAAAGGAATTTTTTCCAGCCATGATATATTTACAGAAAAACAGATGCAACTGGAGATAGTCATGCAAGTGAATTTGTGAAAGACAAATAATTTTTTCTTTTAAGTGGTTACTAGATTTTATACACAAACATAAAATTATGAGTCTGTATATAAAACACGAAAATAGAAGCAAAGCTGTCTAAAGGACTGACATGAAGGGACAAGGGGATTGTGAGGAGCATGCCTCAGCGTATGATGTGCCCCTGTAAATGTCTTCCGGGTGTGTAGAGACGCCCAGCGGTTATGAGCATTTGATGTTCTCTCAGAAGGTCTGAGTTTGGTTCCCAGCACCACTTGGAGGTAATTCCAACTATAGGGGATCTGACCCTGTCCTTCTGGTCTCACAAATGGCATACACCCACATGGACACATACACATATGTATACATAAAAATTTGAAAATCATTTAAAATAGTTTTTAAAGGTCTGTATGTAGAAAAGCCCCATGTATAATGAATATGTGTAATAAAAGTTTTTTTAAGTAAAAATAAATAAAAAACTGATTCTTATAGAAGTCAATTTTTAAAGCAATAAAATTAATGGTATGTAAACATCTTGATGCGCACTGTATGTACAATCTTTTGGAGGGAGGTTCCATAGCTTTTATTGATTCACAAATGAGTATCTCGGTGCCTGTACCCATTCCTTCAACCCACTGTTCATGTGTTATTGATGTAGAGTTTAGAATACCCTTCCGGTAACACAACCCTTCCTCTGAACTCTCAAAAACCTGCTTGTTATCAGCACACTTTGGGTATTGGGTGTCCTTTTGTGGCTTATTTCTTCACCGAGGATTATGCATTTGAAGGGTGAGAAGATCCCTCGTCTCCTTATTCAACTGGCCGCACACAGTAAACTTTTTATACTTGCTTAATTTTCACAGAGTTTTAAAACAATAAATTAATTTGTATGTATGTATGTATGTACATATGTATGTTTACATATGCTCCAGAACCAGTGTGGAGATGAGAAAACAAAAGAACTCATTCCACCTGTTGAGGCAGGGTCTTTCTTGCTCCTGCTGCTGTGCCGTGTACTTCAGGCTAACTGGGCTTCATGCTTCCAGTCAGTTTTCCTGCCTGTCCCTCCCATATCCGTATAAGAGTGCAGGGGTTACAGATGTGCACCACTGCACACGGCTTTCTGTGTGGGTCTTAGGTCTCAAACATGGTCTTCATTGCCACTCCAAGTGCTTTTACCTGCTTAGCTGTGTCCCCAGCCCAATTTTATGCTAGCTTAATTTCTAAAAATCCTATTTTAGGATCAAATAACATTCTGATTTATTAATATAGTATATTATTTTATAATCACATAATTATGTATGATTTATATTATATGTTATATAATATATTATTATGTTTTGTATTATATAATAATTTATTGATATAACAGCCCATGTACTATACTGATCAGTATAACATACCACAAATGTGAGATACCCCAAATACAGATTGGATCCTCTGCACACCAAAATTATTTCTCTGCATAGTCAATATGTAAGCGCTAAGGTACATACTAATGCTGTACTTTTATAGTATATGTTCCTATTCAGTATGTATGAGAAAGGAAACTGAGACTTTGTCCAAATTTTCCTAACACCAGGGTGTTTTCTTGGCATGAATAAGTTAATAATTACTTGTTGAATATGCTGTGTAAACTTTTCCTGGACAGACATTGACAAAATGTCTATTCATCCCAGAAAGAGCACCTACGATCAAAGTAATAATCCTATTCAAATCTGACTAGGTAAAACAATGAATTTATTCAGTTTACATACAAAAGCACAAACAGCCTCCCCTGGACAAGCTATATGAAAATTCTCATGCCAACAAGATGACACTTCACTGTAGATGTGTGGTTATCTTCGGTTAACCTTCCAGATTCCATATACTAAACCTCCCAAACACTTGTTCCTGGGGAAGAATTACATGCAGCTGGGAGGTGAACAAAGGGAAGTGGCTAAGATGTTAACTGGTGAACTAATGACGTTCCCAGCCCCTTCCTTTTATGGAGGACCATCAACAGGAGAGACCTTACTGAGGGCCCATTGAGAGCAACCACAGCTATATAATGATATTGTATTTGTATTTTAATAAATAAAACTTGCCTGAAGATCAAGATGTAAAGCTAAACCACTAGAGGCCGGAGAGTGGTGCCATACACCTTTAACCCCAGGAATTGGGAGACAGAGGCAAACAAATCTCTGTGAGTTCAAGGCTACCCTGGGCTACACAAGGTCGATCCAGAGACAGATCCAGGTAGTGGTGGCTCACACCTTTAATCCCAGTGTTTGGAAGTCACACACACACACACATTTAATCCCAGCACTAGGGAAGTATAGGCAGAAGTGATAGGGCTGGGCAGAGAGAGGAATATAAAGGGGAAGAGACAGGAACTCACTGGAGTGTGGAGTCTGGGGATTTATGGAGACAGGATCTTGCCCTTTTGGTCTAATCCAGCATGAACATCTGGTTCCTGGAAGGTTCTACTGACCCTTTCCCTGAGGAAGCTGCAGCAGGACTCAGGGATTTTTTTTTTTTTTTTTTTTGAGACAGGGTTTCTCTGTGGTTTTGGAGCCTGTCCTAGAACTAGCTCTGTAGACCAGGCTGGCCTCGAACTCACAGAGATCCGCCTGCCTCTGCCTTCCGAGTGCCGGGATTAAAGGCGTGCGCCACCACCGCCCGGCTAGGACTCAGGGATTTTAAGGCGGAGAACAGACTGTGTTGCTCTGTATGTTCTCCGCAGAGCCCGGCCTGACATTGCACACGGAGAAGGCATTTACCACATAGTTAATACCCCAGCCCGAAACTGCACATGGCGGCGTATTTGCCATGTAAGAAATGCGTAAGCTGGCAGACCTATGAGGAATGCTCCAGTCACCTCTAGCGAGCTTTTATTATTCGACAGATTTCACATTTTCGAAACATCCAACTTCACACATCAGAGTCCTCATGGCTTTATCCAATACATGGATCTCAAGTACCTTTGTGTGCTGCCCAGAGGTCTGTGCCGGTTAAGTCAGGCCACTCATCGCTTGCCTTTCTCCTGACAAACAAAAACAATTTTGGTTAACTTAATATTCCGAGGGGGCGGGACTGTATGAACGCTTTCTGTTTTGCTGCTCCCAAGTCTCTCGGTGAACTCAAGAATCCCAGGCACTCTGAGCAGGTGTGTCTCTCAGGTTTACTCCTTCCAAGGCCATCTGAATTCCGACTTTTCCTGTGCTGTGAAAAAATATCTCACCAAAGAACTTCAGGAAGAGTTTGTGTTGGCTTTCGAGGCAGTCTGGTCCTATGAGGAAGTCGGCGCAGGAGCCTGAGGCAGCTTGTCTCATTGTATCCTCAGACGGGATGGGGAGAGCAGCCCAGCCATGACGGTGCTCAGCGCACTTTCTCCTTTTCCTTCAGGTCCTCCACCCCCACGAGGTGGTACACTCTGCCTTCAGGCCGTGTCTTCCCACCTCCCTTAAGCCGCTCTGAAATGCTCTGGCAGACACAGTCAGAGGTGTGTTTCTCTGGTGGCTCTAAAGCCAGTCAACTTGTTAATGAAGATTAGCCTTCAGAGGGGGTGTTTTCTCTCTCTTCTTTTAAAAGACAGCTAATGAAGGATGTATCCACTCAGCTATTCCATTAAGCAGCTGGAGCTTCATTTCACAGGGAAACTGGGCAGTTGTTAGAAACAGATGACTCAAAGACTCCCAAGAAAGCCTGAAGACACTGTAGTGTTTATGCACCAACTCCTGAGATCAGTTGTTGGGTGGGGGCTGTTGGCCAGTTGGAACTTTCTCCTATTTGTGAGGTTCTGAAGATGGGGCAGGATGGGGAGAGGAGGGTTAGACACTGACCATGGCAGGAGCCAGGGCACAGTGAACGGCTAGACACTTTAATGTCTGCTATACCACCCCCAGAACTGTGTGGGGACACCACCATTCAGTGTATTTTAATTTCCTTTCATTGGTATAATTTCTCCTCTATATTGCTTTGTATTCTTTATGGAAGCTGTCAGCCTTCAGGGTCCAAGTACAGTTTCTTCAAATGTTCATCAAACAGTATACATAGATTCAGTATGTGAAGGGCACACTTCTAAGATTTGGTGTTTCCTCTATCCGAAGGCTCACTTACTCTTTTTTTTTTTTTACCCACTCTGTAAAATCTTCAATAGAGTTTCTTTGCCCTCAAGTGTTTAATTGTAAAGCATCATCTTTATAATATAAATCCAAAATGAGAAGAGTAGAAACATCGCTACTTCCCCGCAGTTCTAGGTTGCTGCCCTTCCTCTCATGTGGCTATACAGTTCTCCTGACTGCACATTTAATATGTGTGACTCTGGACAGGGGACTCGATGCTGTGTGGGGACAATTATCACAGCCATGTTTTGAGAATTTACAGGCATAATTCAGGTATCTTAAGGACAGAGACTAATAATACCGTTTTGTAAATGTCACCTATATTATACCTCTTTTGCATATGTAAACAAACATGCCAACTTTTGTTTTTGCCCAAGTTAGGCTGCACAATCCCTACAGTTTCTCCATTCATTTTTATTTATTTATTTAATAAAGATTTATTTATTATGTATATAGTGTTCTGTCTGCACGTCAGAAGAGAGCACCAGAACTCATTATAGGTGGTTGTGAGCCACCATGTGGTTGCTGGGAATTGAACTCAGGACCTTTGGAAGAGTAGTCAGTGCTCTTAACCTCTAAGTCATCTCTCCAGCCCCCAGTTTCTCCATTTATATTTACACTATACCTACAAAGAATTGCCTAACATTTAATAACAGACCTCTCTTAGCAGACTATTTTATAGTCTTACAGTAGTTATTGCTATCAATGGGGCAATTAACATGATGCATAAAGTGACCTGAAAATAAGACTTTTATGTTACTTTTTTTTTCTCCGACTAGATTTTCTTTATGCTCAGAATTTAACATATGTTTGGAATCTTCTCATTTTTACTACAGCTGCGCATAAACCTCCGGCTATGAATCCTTGAGTCCTAAGGTTGTTACTAAGATGTCTTCCCTGGGGGAGATGTAATTTACCCTTTCTCCAAAAGCCCCTCCAACAAACAGGCACGATTCCCCTCAAGGTTACTCTGGGGAACCAGTGAGTTCATTGGGCTTCCCTACAAAGCGTGGTGGGGTAACCGACAGGGTGGGAGTGCTCCTGGTAATACATAATCAGGACAGAATTGTACATGGTTGCCTGGTAAGAAGAGCTGGATACTCGGTCATAGCCCTATGACCCTCCCTGCCCCCTCCTTCCCTGAAGGAACAGGTTCAGTTGTGGTGACCTTTTGGGAGAAGGCCCAGCAGAATTCCTGAGGATGTTGGCGTTGGCAGTGTGGCTCAGAGGACAGTCCTGTACAACAAAGGTATATATGGTATGTATAGATACAACCTCTGCTGTTACTTGCAAGGGACAGGTCAAAAAGAACAGGGGTGGCTGGACAAGATGGAGTATTTCCCTGCCGTGTAAAAATCTGTGCATTCTCTGTAACCCCTTTAGAGCTGAACAGTGTCAATTGGTGAGGTTCAAGGCTAGACTTTCTGTTCCAGGCATGTATCTGCATTCCAGCCAGGGAAGGGAAGGAAAAAAGAGCACAAACCCACTGCCTCTCATGTAGGCATGGCAGATTTATACAATAAACTTCACAGATTAACCATGTTAAGTGTATGGTTTAGGGAATTCTTTGGCGTTAAACACATTCACTTTGCTGTGCAGCCATTACCTGCATCGTATCTAGAATTCTTTTTATCTTCTCAAACGGAAACTTCGTTAAATAATGATTCTCTCTTGAGCCGCAGGCAGCCCCTCTACCTTCTGTCGCCGTGATCTGATTACTCTAAATCCATGGATGGAGTCCTGCCAACATTTATTTGTCTCTGACTGGTCTAGTTCCACGGATAACACGGCAGCAGTGTTCACTTGTTATGTAGTTTATACCAAAATTCCCTTTGCAAGGCTGTGTGTCATTCCATTGCATCCATACGCCCATGTATTTGCTGGTAGGCAGTCAGGTTGCTTCTTTGTTTTTTGATTACTGTGAAGAATGCGACCCTGAGCATCGCTATCCAGACGCTCTTTCTTCCCCCAGAAGCTGCGCCGTTTTGTATTCTCACATGGAATGCATAAAGCGGACATTTCTACACTTCTTACCAAGACCTGTTTTCTGGGTTGTTTTTATTGTTTGCTTAAAGAGTGGTATCACGATGAGCATAAAGTGGCCCCTCACAGTGGGTTCTGATTCGCACCTTCCTAATGCTTAGTAACATGGCCGTCTTGTTGGTTATTAGTTCATCTCCCTGGAAAAAGATCTGTCTGTTTATTTCATTTGTCCATGTTTTAATCGGATTATTTTGTATGGCACCGTATGGATTTTGACTCCTGTCAGATGTAGGACTTGTACTAATCTTTCCCATTCCCCGGGTTGTCTTTTCATTCTCTTGGTAATATTGTTTGCCTACCCCCAAAGATTTTTCTTATTACAATCCAATTTATACTTTTTAGTTTTACACAGTGCCTCACTCTGCTTGTTCAGGCTGGCTTTGAACTCTTGCCTCAGCCTCCCAGTGCTGGGAGTATGTGCCTAGCTGTTTTCCTTAAGTGTAATTCTGGTATCATATCAGAGTAGTTATATGCCAGTCAAATATAGTTTCTCTTCTTTTCTTAGCATTTGTAGTTTACCTATTATATTAGGGTCTTTGATCCATCTTGAATTAATTTTTGTATATAGCACAGTAAGGATCCAATTTCATTCTTTTGCTTGTGTGTATCTAGTTTTCCTACACTAGTTTTTGAAAAGATTTCAACTGCCTTTTATAGGAAGGGTCCTGTGAGCTTTCACGCCACACTTCTGTTCGGACCCCACAAGCCAGGACTTAGGCACAGGGATACATTTACTTGGCTGCAGGAAGATGGACAGACGAAGTGGTTGGTGCCTACTGCTTTGACACTTAAAATCGTTTCTTCTGATTGTGTAAAATAGCACCATAAAAATAACGTGTGCTTTGATGTCTGCATTAATTTTGGGAGTAGGGCAATGGAACTTTATGCAAATGGTATGTTCTTGAGTAGCTAGGATGATATTTCAATAGAGCGAGACATAAAACAAATGGTAACGGCACGGGAAGAGCTGCTCAGAGCGTGTAGAGCTGGTGGGCAGTATTGACCTTGCCGCTGAGTCATTGATAGCTTTATTTCCCCGTTATCCTATTTGGAGACCGAGGGTTTTATTATTTATTTATTTACTTCGTGTTTTTGCTTCTGTAATTATAGATCTGTGTATGTGTGTGGGTATGTCCATGTGAGGGCAGGTGCACTTAAATTACTGATAGTTTCATTTCCCCATTTTTCTAAGTGGATACCAGAGGATTTTATCTATTTAAAGTTTTTCCACTCTGAAATTGTGTGATTCTCAGTAATTACACAGTTCTCAAATGATTTCCAGTTAGCGTCTAGAATGAGATTTTTAAGTTTTTTTTTAAAACTATGTTTACATATGTGTAAGGGTGTGTGTATGCTCGTGAATACAATGCCTGTGAGGAGGCCATTAGAATCAGGTCCCCGGGAGCTGGAGTTAGAAGCTGTTGTGAGCCACTGGCCTCCATGCCATGTGGGTGCTAGGAACCAAGCTCAGGCTCTCCTGTAAGGGCAGCAAGCAGTCCTAGCCGCTGAGCTATCTCTCCTGCCCTAGAATGAGACGTTATTGTACGACTCAAATTTGCACAAAATGGACACATGAACTGCATAATCACCAATATCAGATATTTTTCTTTCAATGAACCCAGCTGGCTTTAAAATGTGAGCCAGGAAATGGAGAAGGGTGAACAGGAAAGAAATAAAACAGACCTGGTCACAGGTTGCCAAAGTGACGGCCAAAGGAGGCGTCTCCTATTTCTCTTTACCTTTGTGTACGTTTGACTACGGTAAAAAGTTTGCCGTACGTAAACAAGGCCTGCTCTGTTCATGAACAGTTCTATCCTATGGGCTTTTCTGTCAGAAAACTGGAAAAAATGGTTGTGAGAGCAGTAGAGCGCATGCACTTTTGTCAAAGAAATGTCTTGAAGGAGAATAGAGCTTCCGCACGTCTGGAGCTCTGGGACGCGATGGTGAGGAAGAACTCGGAACCTCTGGTGAACCATCCTAGGGTGAAGACCTAGAAGGCATTTTCGTTGCGGATAGTAAACCATGACAGACGCTGTGCTCAGTCCCCACTCGTAATTCACCCTCAGAGAGTTCCCCTGGACTCGTAATTCACCCTTTCCTCTCCTGTTCACAGATAATTCCCATACCTGACTCCCTCATCTCTCGTTTTCCACTCCTCTGAGAACTCCCTGCGTCAGCGACTCTCCTCTGACTATCAGCCCCTGCACCCACAGCTTGCCTGTGCAGATCTTCTAAAACTTCCAGCCCCTCTAAGGTGGCTCAAACACTCCCTTGCTCCCTTCTTCAGCAGTATTTCTTTTCCTGTTCTTCAGCTTCCTCACCAGACTTCTGCAACAGCTATATTCCTCAAACTACAGGTCTAATTAATAAACTTGATGTTGAAAGACCCCCAGTACTGGGGAGACTCTCACTCAAGTCTCGGGATAACACGACCTCCCCAGTAACTCACAAGAGACCGTCCTTGCTGCAATCACACGGTGAGATGAGACGGGAACCCGTGCACTGGGGCAGAGACTTATAACCCTTGCAGGGAAAGAGTTCGACCCTGAGTGACCTGGAGAAGGGGTTTTTATAGGAAAAAACCACAGCCCAATAATAGGGGCAGGGAGGGTGTCACAGAAAATCACAAGGGGGCAACTCCCTGCCTCTCAAGATCACTCAAGGTCATAATCAGCTAGTTCCTAAATTCCCAAGGGGGAAACTCCCTGTTTTTCAAAATTAACTTTATCTTCAGCTAGTTCCTGAAACACAGTCACTGAACCGGCTAATCCTAGATTTTTGATTCTTCTCTTCCTGCTTGGGTTTTTGGCTGTTTTCTTCCTGCTAGGGAGGTCTGGATTTATCTGCCCTAATCTGATTGCCTTTCACAAGCAGTTATTTTGTGTATGTTTTTTAATTATTTATTTATTATGTATACAATATTCTGCCTACATGTATACAATATTCTGCAGGCCAGAAGAGGGCACCAGACCTCATTACAGATGGTTGTGAGCCACTATGTGGTTTCTGGGAATTGAACTCAGGACCTTTGGAAGAACAGGCAATGCTCTTAACCGCTGAGCCATCTCTCCAGCCCCTTGTGTATGTTTTTGTGTGTGCACTCATGATTGTGGTGTAGTGTACATGTGGAGGTCAGAGGACAACTCTTTAAGACCCCTGGAGTGGGGAGATTCTCACTCAAGTCTCAGGATAACACGACCCCCCAGGAACTCACAAGAGACCGTCCTTGCTGCAATCACATGAAGTTTATTGACAAGACAGGAACCAGCACTGGGGCCGAAACTCATTTCCCATGCAGGGGTAGAAGAGTTCGACCCCAAGTAGCTGGGAGAGGGGATATTTAGGGGAAGAAAACACAACCCAAAGAGGGTAGGGAGGGCGTCATTGGAAAATTTCAAAAATACCAGTGATCATTGGAAAATTCAGAAAATACTAGTGATAATCACAAGGGGGTAACTGCCCATTTCTCAAGATTATTCTCAAGATTAAAATCTAACTTTATGGTCAGCTAGTTCCTGGAACAGAGTCTCTGAACTGGCTAATCCTACATATTTGGTTCTTCTCTCCTTGCTAGATATTTGGCTTATTTTTCCTACTAGGTTTTTTGCTCTATTCTTTCTGATAGAGGGGTCTGGATTTATCCAGGTCTTTCACTCTCTGGTGTTGGTTCTGCACTCTGATCTTCACACAAGCTTTATTTATTAAGACACAAACAAAATATTACTACAGATAACACTATGCTTCATGTCTAAGCTGATGAAGGTCTGAGTCAAGAGGGATGGACTCAAATAGGAAAGAACTCTACAGAAAATAGGGAATTCTCGAGAAAAATTAGTGAATGATTCCATAAAGAATAGAGGAAAAGGAAGGTGATAAACCTCAAAGAAACGACTCAATTAAACAAGCCCAGAAAGGGATCTGGCTTGGCAATAAAATGACCATGCTAGAAATCAAATTGAGATTGAACACATTCTTCTACAAACTCTGTCATCATTGTTGGGTGCAATCAAGAAAGACCATCATGGTTTTCTCTGATAACCTCTGTCCTAATTACAAAATAGTGGTTAGTGCAGAACCAAAAAGAAACACACATTAAGATAAAAAAATACGCATAATTCAACCATAGAAGTATAATGACCAAATCAAAATTTCTGGAGGTATTCCAATGTGTTGATGCTGCTACAGGCATTATTGTTCAGTTAGAACTTATTTCTTCACTGTCATTAATCTTAGACTTTTAAAATGTTTAAATATGGAGTATAGAGTGTTTGTTCCAAAAACATTAAGAACAGCTCGGAAATATGTGAATTTACCTAGACTTTTCCAGTTCTAATCCTCCTTCAGTTTAACCTATCTTTGTCTTCTGCAGGAACCATTCTTAACCGTTTTCAGCATTTGGTGTACAACTCCACCCACATACTGTGTCTTCACAGACATATTATGTATGTATGTATGTATGTATGTATCCATCCATCTTATTTATCTACCTATCTATGCAATCATGTACCATATTATAATACTACATGGTGTTTGTATTATGAATGTGTCATAATTTATTTAATAGTCAGTTGTTGACTACGACATCCAGATTGTTTTTATTTTCTGTACTTGACAAAACCGTAACAAAGAACATCTTTGTCTTCATGCTGAATTTATTGGAAATTGATTTTATGTTTCATTGTTAAATATATTTGCCTAGATAGTATTCTTTGTTGTGGCTGAAGGGACTCTGTCCCTAGTTTCCTAAGATGCTTTTCTTTACCTAGACTTAAGGCAAAGTTTTAGCAAGTGCTTTTTGTTTCTATTGAATTGATATTACTATTGATAAGGTGATGAATCTTATTCACGCGTTAACAACCAACTGTTGCTGCTTGCCTGGTTAAGCCTTCTTAGGTAATTATTCTTTAACAATAAACCCATCAAGCCCCATTTGCTCACATTTTATTTAGGATTTTAATTTATAGTCCTTTGTTGGTATTTTTAACTTGACTGGGAACTGTTTCCTGGATGCTTAAAGGCTTTGTCATGGCAAATATCAGAGACTTGAAAATAGACACACACCCAGTGGCCTAGGAATGTAAGATGTCTTCCATACAGCTCCCATAAGGATTAACTGTTTCAGTCCCTAGTATAAATAGAAAGAAATTTCCCACTCCCCCTGTCCTAAGTAACCCTACATCGTCGTCCCCAGGCCTCCAGCTGGGGAAACAGGCACTGGAGAAGACCTGATCCGTGTTGATGCCCTTCCTTCCAACCCAAAGAGCCTCCACTCTTCCAGGGGAGCTGTTTACTCTTTCCTTAAGGTTGAGTGACTGGGTGCAAGCCACCTCAGCTTTTTTGAAGAGAAGCAGGAAATAAACAAATTCAATTTAAATTAACACCTGGGCTTAGGATATTACTGTCAGCGAAGCCCTTGCCACTTGAGGATGAGGACCTGATTTTGTAAAATCAGAACTCATGTAAAAAAGCTGGGTGCTGCACCATGCACCTGTACTCCCAGACCTGCAAGATCTGGGGAATTGCTGGCCAGCTGGTCTAGCTGCTCACCGAGCTCCAGGTTTTTTGTTTGTTTGTTTGTTTGTTTGTTTTTTTGAGACAGGGTTTCTCTGTAGCTTTGGAGCCTGTCCTGGAGCTAGTGCTTGTAGTCTAGGCTGGTCTCGAACTCACAGAGATCTGCCTGCCTCTGCCTCCCGAGTGAGTGCTGGGATTAAAGGTGTGCGCCACCATCGCCCGGCCAATCTCCAGGTTTAACAGGAGAAGATACCTCAAAAATCAAGGTTCAGAGTGTTATGGTTTTTGGTCCCTTTAAGAGACAAGCCACGCCCACTCCCTCCCCCATCCGCAGAGGCAGGCTGATCTTCAGCTTCCGGCCTCAGCTCTCTTTTCCATCTTCCTCTCGGAGAGGCAGCTTCGCTTCTGCCTCTCTCCCCACTTCTCTGCTTACCCCCCTCTCTGTCTCTTTCTCCTCTTCTCTCTCCCTCTCTCCCTGTCCCCCCTTCACTCTTCCTCCTCCATAACCCCCTGAATAAACATTCAACCTCACCCTGCGTGTCCTGTCTATCCATGTTTCTGTCTTCTGCCCGCCCGCCATGTGTCTCCCTGCCTGGAATCAGCCATTGCTCAGGGACCAGCAGCCGTCTCTGCCTGGGGCCCACTGCCTGCTGCCACATGACCCGCCAACACCGCTCAGGCCACCGCTCTGGGACCGGCAGCCATTTCTGCCTGGGACTGGCTGCTCCCAGAGCCCATTGCCTGCTACCACATGGCCCACTACCACCATTTGGGACCTACAGCATTTCTGCTGCCTACTGCCGCGGGGATCTTGCAGCATTTTCTGAAAAAGAATAACAGAGAGTGATGAAGGAAGACACCCAACACCAACAAATGGCTTCCCATGCAATCTCGAATACACCATGTACACCTGTACACACATACACAAAAATTAACAAAACAGAGAATTCATTTGGATAGTTTGTATTCTGGGTAACATTTTTGTAATAGGAAACTTAAGATGATTCTGATTGGCACTTTAGTTTGAAAAAAAGAATTCATGTGAAGTTATATTCCTTTTATAAATTATAACGTGTAAGAAAACTATTTTTAGGCTAGGGAGGGTATGTAGCTCATCAACCAGTAAGGTTCTTGCCTAACGTGTGAACACCCCAGCTTGGATCCTGGCTGTTCCTACATCCTTATCATCAGCTGCGTGTTAGTTGTTTTTACATCTTTTGTTAAGAGTTAACATTTCCTTGTTGTCCTAGGAACTGGTAGAGCCCAAACAGACTTACTTTGAGGGAAAAAAAACTGTTTTCAATTTCCTGGAAAGAGCCATCCTATGAGTAAGACAAAGGATGTCGTAGAGGAGATGTGATTGGAATAGGTTCCATTTCTAGGACTCATTGTCCTAAGGTAATACAGAAAAGTGGTGCTCTTCATTCTTGGGCCCTTGATGCCATGGTGACACTCTCTCTTTATATTGCTCTGCCAAGCAGAGTTCATGGTGAGGATGAAATAAATTAGTATATAAAAAATGTTTTGACTGTTTTCTGGCACATAGACCTTCGATAACTATTATGATGTTATTATACTGAAAGACCTGGATAAATTCAGACACCTCTAGCAGAAAGAGTTCTTCTCTCCCTCTCTAGCAGGGAGAGAAGAACCAAAAATCTAGGTTAGCCGGTTCAGTGATTCTGTTCCAGAAACCATACAGTTAGATTATAATCTTGAGAAAGGGAAGTTACCCCCTTGTGATTATCATTGGTATTTCCAGAATTTTCCAATGATCACTTGTATTTTTGGAATTTTCCGATGACACCCTCCTATGAGTTTTGGGTTATTGGGTTATGGTTTCTTCCCTTAAATGCCCCGTCTCCCAGCTACTCAGGGTCAAACTCTTCTACCCCTTCACGGGAAATGACTTTCAGCCCCAGTGCACTGGTTCCTGTCCTGTCAATAAACCTCGTGTGATTTCAGCAAGGAAGGTCTCTCATGAGTTCCTGAGGGGTCTTGTTATCCCGAGACTTGAGTGAGAATCTCCCCACTCCGGGGGTCTTTCAACACAACGTTATTATTTCAAGAGTGGGGAGCTCTGGGCATGGTTCCTGTGATGCTCACTATCCTATATCTCTGTCTGTTTATTAATCTCCACCAGGCTGTGTGTGAGCTGGGCAAAGTGAGTTGCTTCTGATAATAGAATATGGCGACGATGATAACCATGGTCAGTAGTGACACCCATTCTGCAGGACTCTATTTCCTTCCCAGCTTCCCCGCATGGCAAACTGCAACACAACACAGAAATAAGGGTACTTTCTGTCTACAGCCTGTAAGGAACTGCGTCCAATCAACCCCATGAGGAAGCTTGGAGGTAGTTCTTTACAGTCAAACCTTGAGATGCCTACAGCCTTAGGGAACATCTTGATTGCTGCCTATCAAAACCTCTGGGTCAGAGGCCCCAGGCGAAGTGTGCTCCAATTCCTGACCATAGACACATTTGTGTTAAACTGCTGAGTTTGGGGATAATTTGTTATGCAACTTGTAGATGATAATAATAACAAGTAGTAGTAGCAGTGTGACATAGACTCTGGAACCAAATGGTCTGAGTTCGAATTTGTGCCATTTCTTAACTATTTGGCTTCATATAAATTCTAAGCATTTGCCTGGTGAAGTGCACACTTTTAATCCCAGGACTCTGAAGGCAGAGGCAGGCAGATCTCTGGGGAGTTCCAGACCAGTCAGGGCTAGATTGTAAGAACCCGTATAAAGGAATTTAAATTACAGACCTGTCACGAGCCATTTCCCCCCTAAAAATCATTACAGGAACCATCACCCTGGGGAGTCTGCAGGGAACCTCACACCCATAATTATGTTCTATTGACAAAATCTGCCCCCCACCCAATTAACTGTTAATCTGTTAGCAGAACACGCCTCACATTCCAGCTATCCAGGGAACCAGGTGTGGCAACTCGTGACCTCTTGGCCTACCTGTCCGAATGTGACCTCTTGGCCTACGGGACAAACCTGAATCACGTGATCTGGAACACGCGGCAAGAATCCAGTTTCCCTGCTCCTCAAAGTCCTCATCCTGGGCCTATATAAGCAGCAACCATGACCCTAATAAATGGAGGCTTTGACAAATCTGCTTGGCCTCCTTCTTCTGTCTTAGCTCATTCCCTTCCAGGTAGCGCCCCTCCGAGACCCTGGAATAACTAGCTGCAGGGTGAATTACAACCCCTAGACTAGTGACCCACCCAAGGCGGCAACACAGACCCTTCTTGATTTATAATGGGCTAAGTCCCAATCAATCCATTGCACGTTAAAAAAATATTATAAGTAAAAAATGCACACAAGATACCTAACCCACTGAGCATAAGAGCTGAGCCACAACACAGCACACCACGGAGTATCAATTGTTTGCCTTCGTTATTGCACAGTTGACTGTCAGCCTGCATCCACCATCCAGCATGCTAACCGAGCATCACATGGAACATCACCAGAGCAGGAGAAGATCAAAATTTAAAGTGTGGCTTCTACTGAATTGCTGTGGCTTTCGGCCATCCTATCTGGTTAAGGACAAAAACAACTGGGAAGAGTCTGAATGCATACACAGAGCAGCCCCGCACGTGGTGAGCATAACCCTCTTGGCGGCTGTTGCTATTTTATCCAGTCCTTGTTCCATTAGTCATCTGCTCTGGATTCCAGCTAGTGCTGTGCCAAGCAAGAATGCTTTCTAACTGAGGTTATAAGTATGTTCAGCCCTGTGCTGAAGCGAGATACAAACAGAACTCTGGGTTCTACATGGTTCCACAAGAAGACATGAGAAGTCCTTTCTAGCCAGTTTCCAGGGAGAGAGGCGGGGTTTAGTTCTCTAAAACAGAAGTGAGATTCCCTGCCTTTTCCCCTCCATCCTCAAATCCCACAAGGCGCTTTCACGGCTCCCAGTGCTCGCTGTCACGACAAGGTCAGCACAGTCCACAATTAGATACAGAGTCAAACAGAAGTCAGAGCTTCCAAGAAGCTGGGCAGAGAGAGGCTAAAGAAATAACCCCACTGACTGCGGCTTTCAATCTTGAGTTAATTAAAGACCAAAGAAAAACTTCAGAACAAAGAGGTAGTGATTGGGAATAGAGATGATGTGCCGGAGACCTCAAAATAACCAAAGTTCGTTTGTCTGACACCTTTGAGTTTACCAAATGTTTTCATGCAGCGTTTTCCTAGTCACAGAGGGAAAGGCAAGACGGAACAGTGCAAGCACAGAGGGTTAAGTTCCTTTCTTAATGTGAGCCAGTCACTAAGTAGGATGAAATTGGGTTTTTTTTTCCTGATGTATGTTCTATAGGACATTCGATCTGCTATAGCGGCCAGGGTGTGTTTATCTATTTCCGCGTCATTTAAGTGACAACTGTTTAGGACCTAACATACCCCAAAACTAACATGCCCTGTGTGAGCAGGGCATTGCATACACCTTGTAAGTGAATATGGCTTTTTTTGAATTCCAGGTTCCTAGTAGGTTCACTTTATTCTAGATAAAACTGTATCTCTCTATTTCCTGCTCAACAGCTATTTTGTGGCAATTTCCCAAGTTCCCTGAAATCTTTGATAAAAATGGGATATGTAAGGTTACGTGTACATTCAAAATAATGATTCCCCATTAAAACCAACTGTCACTACCCACTAATGACATTTTACAATATTTTGCAATATAGCTCTAGAGATGGTTGTAGTGTATAGAAGCCCCATTTGGTATATAAGAAAAATGGCCCTAGATTATACCTTAAAAAAGAAACCAAAACTGTAGCCCTCATAAATATTATAAAATGAAGGTTTTTATTTAACTTTAAACATCCTTTAGAAGGAAACAGAATATATGCTACCTGTTTCTTCCTTTGCCAAATATTATGTGTCAGCAACTTTATATATTGTATGTATTAAATATTTTATATTATATATCATATAAATATGCTATATTTATATCATGTAATAATTTTATAAATTATACATAAATATATGTGGGACCCAAAGCCTTCCTTCTGAACCACAGTCCAGGAAAGAATATTAATTGCATTGTCCTTTACAGCCCAGTGTTTTCTCAATGCACCTGTCTCACTGGGGTCCTCAGATGTACTATTTTTTTGGAATGGCCTTGGGATTCAGGCCTTTCTATCACTTACCTCATCCTCTAGTGTCAGGGCACTTTGTTATGCCCTCTGAAAATACAGGTTCTTTTGTTGTTGTTGTTGTTTTATTTTTATATTTTGTTTGTTTGCTTTTTTTGTTTGTTTGTTTTTTGAGACTGGATTTTCTGTAGCCATAGAGCCTGTCCTGGATCTAGTTCTATATACCAGGCTGGCCTCGAACTCACAGAGATCCTCCTCTCTCTGCCTCCCAAATGTTGGAATTAAAGGTATTTGTGCCACCACCGCCCAGCTGAGAACACAGTTTTAAGAAGGGTGACAGTATGAATTCATCAAACAGCTATGTGCTGGCCTCTATGAGGAGACATCCAGTAGACAGGAAGGCAAAAGTAAATTTACCTAGTGGTGTGTGTAATGGTTGTTCTGTCTCTTTAAGAGACAAGCCACGCCCACTCCCTCCCCCATCCACTGAGGTAGGCAGGTCTTCCTTTCTGCTTGCAGCCTTAGTCTCTCTCTCTCTTTTCCAGCTCCCTCTCAGAGAGGCAGCTTCTCTCTCTCCTCTCTCTGTCTCTCCTCTCTCTCTCTCTCTCTCTTCCTGTTCTTCTCCCCTTCTTCCTTCCCTTCCATAACCACTAAATAAATATCCAACCTCACTCTGTATGGTGTGCCTATCTGTCTGTCTCTCACCCGCTGCCCACATGGCTCGCCGCCTGGGACTGGCTGCTCTTGGGACCCACTGCCCCTGGCCTGCCACCACTTGGGAATCCTGCAGTGTTTCTGCTGCCTGCCCCCACCGGGGATCCTGCAGCAATCATTACAGTGTGATCATTATTTTTCTTATCACTATAACCAAACACCTAACAAAACACACTTTAGAGGAAGATGGATTCAGTTCATAGTTTAATGGCAGGAAAGGCTATATATAGCATGATTTCTAATTGGTATTAATAATAAAAACCCAGAGTCAGATACAGGGGTAAATGCGGAAGATCAGAGAAGCACAGCAGCCAGTCACTAGGGAGTTCTTTCACCTCAATCAATGCTCAGACCAAAGGAGTAATCCTGTCTTCATACTGTCTATTCGAACTTCATCCTCAGACTGCACCTGTCTCCACCAAACCTCAGACTGCTATGAGCGCCTGTCTCCTCTGCCTTATACTCCTCTCTCTGCCCAGCCATATCACTCCTGTCTCCACCTTCATAGTGCTGGGATTAAACGTGTGTGCCATTGGCCTCTAGAGATTTCTCTGCACTCTGATCTTCAGGCAAGCTTCTTTATTTGCTAAAACACAAGCAACATATCACTACAAAAGGCATGGCCACTGGGGACAGACCCTTCTTAGGAGCTTGTGGCAGGTCATATCACAGCAGAATAGAAAGCTGAGAACTATTTGAGTCAGAACCCAAGCACCCCACACCCTCCAGTTGACTAAAGTTTCCACAACTTCCCCCAAACAGTATTTATTATCCACTAGCGACCAAGTGTTAAAGCACACACCTATGAGGACATTTCTCATTCAGATGGCAGTACTCCTCCCCTAGCCTCTGTAGGCCATGGCCATTTCATAATGTAAGAATGTATTCAGTCAGTGTCAGAAGCCTCCATAGTCTAGTCTGTCTACCCCAGCTCTTAGCCTCACCTTTGCTGAGGCCTGTGTTTGCCTTTGTAGCCTAACTTTGAAAGACATTTCTTTGGGCAGAGGTTTCCAGCAGGGAGCCCTTGAGGCAGTATTCTAGGTTCAAGCTCTCCCTTCAAATGAATTTGCATTTTTACAAGCTGAGACTTCCTTAGGTGAAATCTTGCCTCCCAGTGTAAACAGCCTGGTCTGACTTTAGTGGTCAGATCTCTTTAACAATTATAGTCCAAACCACCCCACCCATTTGCAATTTTATCCACAGTCACATGTTTTTCCTTGCCAACTTGAGCATCTTCCATACCTTCCTGTGCAGAAAAATTTTATTATGATGCTCACTAAACACAGCGAGTAACAACCAAGCCACATCCTGAGGTATGCCATCTTTAAATCACTCCACTAAACAAATTGGTCTCTTAAAATTTGTCCTAACTCAGATGGTCAGGACATGAGCAGAAAGACTACAGAGTCTCTGCTAGAACACAGCGTGGGTGGCTCTGATCTGTTCCCTATCACAAGGTCTGTCCTTCTCTGAAATCGTGTGAGCAACAACTTGATTATCTGCTTTTTTGGGGGGCATTCTTGTCTTCCATGCTTCTACAAAAACAGTCTATGAAGCTCCTTCCAGTATTCTAGGGCTTCTCCAGCCCACAGCACCACATGTTTCTAAATTCTCACAAACCAGGCCCAAAGGTCTGTGAGCCACCTGGCAGGGTTTATCTCAGCCACAGCCCCACTTGTAGGCACAGATTTCCTATATTGCTTCCTTTGCTCACTGCTGTAACCAATTTAAGGAAGACAAGAAGTGGTCTGAGATAGAGGTACATGCCAGTGACTGACTGCTTTGCTCTTTTGACCTTCAGGTAAAACCCCAGTATCTGTCTCTGGGTTTTTATTATTCATGCTACATTTGATGTCCAATGTTTGGGGTACAAATTCATGAAAAAGTCTTTTGTCTGTGACTTTACAGTCATTGTCATGGTCCAGTGCTATACACAGCCAGAGTCACTGCCCTAAGAGCTAGGTTTTTTCTTTTTTCTTTTTCCCCTCTCCTGGAAGGCTCTCCCTGAATCCACTTCTTGGGCTGCTGCTATACTAGGTAGCTGCCTTGAAATCCAGTCAGGTTTTTACTGTTCTATGCAAAAAGGAGATTCTATTAATTATTTAGGCTATAAAATAGGTTTACAAAAAAAATTAGACCCCCAAAGGTACAAATTAGAAGAGATCAATTGCAGACTCCTAATGATTTTCAAAGATTTCTAGGAGACATTTCCCATCTATGATGCACTATTAGACTAGGTCCTGATGACTTGATTAATTTAAACAAAACCTTAGATAGTGACAAAGGCTTAAATAGTCTCAGAGAATTATCAGATGAAGCTGAGAGAGAATTGGCTTTGATTGAAGAGAAATTACAGAAGGCACATGTGAATCGTGCGGATTTGAATCTTAACTACACTCTGTTCATACTACCCTACCAACATTCCCCTATAGGAATTAATTTTAATGCAGTGAGAACATATTATTTTATTTTTTAAATATTTATTTATTATGTATACAATATTCTGTCTGTGTGTATGCTTGCAGGCACCAGACCCCATTATAGATGGTTGTGTGCCACCATGTGGTTGCTGGGAATTGAACTCAGGACCTTTGGAAGAACAGGCAATGCTCTTAACCTCTGAGCCATCTCTCCAGGCCGAGAACATATTATTTTAGAATGGATCTTTTCCCCCACACAAACCAACTAAAAAATTAAAAACTTATGGGAAAAGGTCTCTGAGTTAATTCTAAAATGAAAATTGAGACTTTGCTAGTTAGTAGAAATAGACCTAGCAGAAATTATAGTACCTTTCAGTAATGATGAAATTGAGAAATTATGGGAAGGGAATAAACCCTGGCAAAGAGTTTGTAGTAATTTTTTGAGAGAGATTAACAACAACAATCCCAAAAGTAAGAGAATTCATCTTATAAAGAGAAATAACTAAATCCTTCCTTGCATTGTACTGGAGTCCCTACATTCTATACTGATGCAAATAAATTAGGAAAGACAGATCACAAATCAGATAATTTAATTAAAGTGGATCAAATCCCTTATGATTCTGTCTAAAATTCAGAATTATATGTTATTCTCAAGGTACTGAGAGATTTTAAAGACCTTCTCAACATAGTTATTGATTCACAACATGCAGAAAGAATTGTTTTGCATATTGAAACCACTGAATTTATACCAGATGATACAAAATTGACTTTATTATGTATTCAGTTACAAGATACAATCAGGAATAGGAATTATCCCATATACATAACACACATCCTATCCCATGTGGATCTGCCAGGTTCTCTAACACAAGGTAATGCAGAAATCAATCAATTATTGATTGGTAATGTGTTGATGGCCTCAGAATTTCCTAAAGAATATTATGTCAATAGCAAAGATTTAAAAAAAAAGACTTTACCGCTGGGTGGTGGTGGAGCACGCCTTTAATCCCAGCACTCGGGAGGCAGAGGCAGGCGGATCTCTGGGAGTTCGAGACCAGCCTGCTCTACAAGAGCTAGTTCCAGGACAGGCACCAAAAGGTACAGAGAAACCCTGTCTCGAAAAACCAAAAAAAGAAAAAAAAAAAGACTTTTCCATCATGTGCAACAAACCAAGGAAATTATAAGGAAATGTCCTACTTGTTCTTTATACCCTTAAACACCACCACCTACAGGAAGTAACCCAAAGGTATGCAAAGGCATGAAATATGGCAAATGGATGTGTTCCATCTTGTAGAATCTTGTCAGGGACCATTGTCCTAAAGATGATAGCAGGGACCATTGTCCTAGGATGTTTGCAGAGAGCCCCACACCCCAACTATATTGAGAACTATTTGTTAATGGAACCTGCCCCACATTCCAACTATCTTGATAACTGTTTGTTGATGGAATCACAAAAGGAATGTTTCCGCTTGCACAGAGGACACTAGGTGTGCTGACTGGTGACCTTTACTACCCCAGCAAAGTTCCTTCTTACCCCTACCTCCCACCCCAAGCCAAATTCCTCATTCAAGGGCTATATAAGCCACAACCATTACCCTAATAAACAAAGACCTTGACAACATATCTTTGCTTGGTCTCCATTTTCTTTCTCACCCATGATTCTTTCAGGTAGTGCCTTTTCAGACCCTGAATAACTGGACCTGTTGGGCGGGTCAGAATCTGGAAAACTAAAATATGTACACCTTACATGTATGTATTCAGGTTTTCAATGGGCAATTGCTTTGAGTTCAGAAAATGCTGATTTTTGGTAATCACAGATTTGCTAGGAGTTATGGCCATCATGGGTATACCTGTACAAATAAAGACAAACAATGCTCCAGCATATGTCTCTATGAAATGAAACAGTTTTTGCTTATTATATTTGCATATTGCATGTATACCACACAATCCTACAGGCCAGGCAGTTAGTTATAGAAAGATCAAATTGAACTCTAAGGCTATGCTAAATAAACAGAAAGCGATAATAATATCCTCAGAAATATATTGCATAATGCTTTATTAACTTTGAAATTTCTAAATGCTAATGAGAAAGGAACAACAGCTGTGGAGTGACAATAGATAGTAGAAAAAAACTACAGAATTAAATCAGCTAATATACTTTAAAGATATACTGACCTCAGAATGGAAACCAGGACATGTGCTATGTTGGAGAAGGGGTTTTACTTTTGTTTCCACAGGAGAAGAAAAGCTATTGATACCATCAAAATTGATAAAGATTTGATTTGAACAAAAGATACTTCTTAATTAGAAGAGATGATAGTTCCTAAAACAGCATGGCCAATTAATCTAAACTAACTTATAAAACTAACAAACGTTTTTAATTTGATCAGATATTATTTACCAAAAGAGAATCTTCCCAAAATTGGGTTTGGTGAAGGGTTTGTTTTCTGTCTTTTCAGGAGAATAAAGGCATCCAGCTAAGGAATCCAAAGACCACTGGACAAATGAGATATCTGTGAAGACAAATGACAAATCATTCAGAAAAAATGTCTCAAGAAAAAGAGTAATTGGCCTACTAGTATATCACATTTAAAACAGGATAAAATTTCATAAATCTTTCCAACTGTTTGTTTCTGCTGTTCTCTACAGACATATAATACCAGTGGTCTTTTTGTAGTCCCAGTCCAATTAAAGATTAAAGCTGGCTTTGGAATTGGAGTGTGACTCTCTCTTTCTCTAAACCCAAGTGTGCTTATTAAAATGAAATCCAAAATCTCTGTCTCATGTCAGAAGAGTCATCTGATATGAGACAGAGGAAAAAAATATTTATGGACTATTTTATTGGTACTAATTTCATAATTCTTTAGTTTTATAGAGAGCCTTTAACAGCTTTTCTTAAGGTATAAATTTTATAATATTAATACATATATATATATTCTAAACATTTTGTCATGATATTAATGGTCATATAGAGTACTAACTAATTCTTAAAAAAGGTTTCATCTACCTTCTTATACACGATTTTGGGTTTGAGTTGTCGGGGTTTCTGTCCTGCCTGGTTCCTGTAGTCATTAAGTCCCAAAGAAATCACATAGAGGTCTACATTAATCATAAACTGATTGGCCCTAGTAAGAAGCTCAGGCTTCTTATTAACTCTTATAACTTATATTAGCCCATTATTCTTGTCTATGTTAGCCATGTGGCTTGGTATCTTACTCGGTGAGGCAGTCACATCTTGCTTCTTCTATGGCTGGGTCAGAACTGCAGACTAGGACTTCCGAATTCTCGGGTTCTCATTGACCCACCTCTACTTCTTGTCTGGTTGTCCCACCTATACTTCCATTGTTGGGACAATAGTCTGTATTCTGTAATAAAGTGCTGATTAGCCAGTAGCCAGGCAGGACGTATAGGGTGGGACAACCAGGCAGGAAGTAGAGGTGGGTGACGAGACCAGGAGAATTCTGGGAAGAGGAAAGCTTGGTCTGCAGTCATTACTCACATACTTTTTTACTGAATTTTCTGAGGTTCTCAAAGATCTATGATCCAAAACAATTTTTCAAAAACTCCATCTCTGGTGGTATAAGCCTTTTTTAATCCCAGCATTAGAGAGGCAGAGGCAGGTGGATCTCTCTGAGTTCAAGGCCAGCCTGGTCTACTGAATGAGTTCCAGGACAGCCCAGGGCTACACAGAGAAACCCTGTCACAGAAAACATAAAAGAAAAACAAACAAATACCTCATCTCATTTTCCCCATCCCTTCCTAGTCAAACAGATGACTCACTCATTCAAGAAGTCACCTCTCGGTTTATCTATCGGGCCAACTTGGGATGTGCCACCTCTGTATTACTTTTCTTATTCTTGTGACCAATGCCTGGCAAGAAGCAACTAAGCAAGGAAGGGTTAATTTGACTCAGATGAGGGTAGAGTCTATCAAGGCCAGGAAGGTATAATGGCAGCAACCCTGGCTACTAGTCCCGTTGTTTATGTGGTCAGGAAGCAGAGAGGTGAAAGCTGGTACTCGGCTGCCTGTTTCCTTAATCTTTTCATATGTAGAGTTTAACCCCAGCCCATGAAATGGTATCACCTACATTCAGAGCAGGTGTCCCCCACAAGTGAGGCAAACCTCTCCAGAAAATCCCTACTAGACACACCCCCAAATGTGTCTTGCTAATGACCTACATGTTTTTATTTTAATTATTAATCAAATTGCTTCATTGACAACTTGCTCTAGATTTTTTTAAATCAAGTTCACAATTGAAATCAATGACACACCTAACTTCTGGGACTCCTGCTCTTGTCTGTCACATTGGTTTTCAATGTCCATGAGATATGTTTTTTTTTTTTTTTAATGTGTGGTGAAGTTTCTCATGCAATTTCCCTCCAAACTAACGTTACAGGGTTTGATGTTGCTTGATGAATCGCACGCTAAGGAAACTCTCTCTGCTGACGTGCTTCTCTGAAAACTCCCAGCACAAAAGACAATGATAATTTGAATATCTTAGTGCCGTTACGTTAGCAGGGAAATGGCTTCAGCGTGACGCTGTCACAATTTTTACTACAAATCTTGGTGAATAGAGAGAGAGAGAGACTTCACTCGTGAGATCATGAGGATAAAGGACGGCACATTGCTCTGAGGCGCTGCAGGGTTGTGTCTTAATTTACTAAGTATATTTAGCTGCCGACATTTCTTTCTTTCTGGATGTTTTCTTCTTCTTCTTTTTTTTTTTTCAAATTGTGAATGCCTCTGAGAATTTATTCAAATCACACTATTGGCTGTAGAACAAAAAGCAATGACCCATGACATAAGTAGGTACCTTTTTGGAATGAAAATAAAGAATTTGACCTTATGTTTCAGTTTATGAATATGCTAATAACTGCTAATTTGCTCTTGTTTTATGGGGTTTTATTCCAGGACCCACTCTAAGAACTTTGAAATGGTAATTTTCCAGGTGACTTTTTTCTCCCTCAAAGGCAGGCCACACTTCTAATAGTATTTGAGTGGTTAAAAAAACAAACAATAGTGCAAGCAGAGCAGAGGGAGGACACAGGGAGAATGTTGCTTTACCGTTTGTCTTTGTCTACATGGCTTCTAGAAATGATCACCAAAGATACAAAATGACCATATTTTGTGTAGTATGTGGCTTGAGATTCAATTATACAAATAATTTAAAACATTTTAAAAGAGTACAGTATTAGCTTTGAGTTCTTGTAAATGGCAACAGTGCCAAGACTGCACACACTTAACTAAAATTAAATTATGGAATCTCTAACTACAGTGTGTAAATTATCAAGTCAGATGAAAAAAAAATCTTCACCACAAATTCCAATTTGATATTAGAATGAGCAGGGCAGGTCTCACAGGGTCCATGCTCCCTTCTCTTCTCTTCACCCATCTGTCTGCTCCTAGACGTTAGCCGAACCCACAAACCATTAGTACCAAAGCTCACCCTGACTCCTGACGTATCTTTTCAATAACTATCCTTCTAGGCTAGGGAACCAGAAATACTGCAATTGCCAAACATTCTCCTCTTTTCCCTTTCAGTATTTTGTTAAAGGCACCAAAGGGTTCGTCTTGGTGCTCAAATTACAAACCTAGAGATTATCCTGGAATCTCTTTTCAACTACTCTCTGCAGCACATGAGTAATGGTCTTTTTTTATTTATGTGCTTAAAAAAAAAAAGAAGTCCCTGAATTTGTCTCTGCTTCATTTCTCCTGATGCTGCCACTCTCATTATTTCCCTTATAATCATGTTGAATGACTCATGATCCCTCCAGTAATCCTCCCTTTATCATTATACATCATCTTTTGGAGAGCTTTTCTTGTGTCCTTCATTCATAAAATTTTGGCGCATGCCTTGAAACTTAATTCTGGTACAGGCTGTTTCTGAGGCTTCTTTAACTCTGCAAACAGGAAACACCTTTTCTGTGTATTCTTAGTGCAGTGGGCATTTGTGACACACACACACACACACACACACACACACACACACACACCTCGCATTGCTATTCAATCTGTATATTTCCTTTTCGAGAATTAGAGTTCTGCAAAGCCAGAACAGGGTTCTATTCATTTTTCCAGCCTCAGTGCTTGGGACATAAACAATAAATCTGTATGGGAAGTGAAGCCAGGTTACAGAGATGAATAACACAGATAGCATAGGGCATGGTGTATTTACATATCCACACACACTTACAGACCTGTCCTCCCTCCCTCCCTTCCATCCATCCATCCATCCATCCATCCATCCATCATCCATCCATCCATCCAATACATACTTGTTGAGCCTACTAAGTGACAATTATGTATCTTCTAATAATGAGTAAACCACACAATCTCTGCTCTCCCAAAGTTTTTAAACTACTAAGAGAGTAGTTCTCAACTTATAGGTTGCAACCTTAAGGGTTGAACGACCTTTTCATAGGGGTTGCCTAAGACCATCAGAAAACACAGATATCCTTCATAACAGTAGCAAAATTAAGATTGAAAAGTAGCGATTAAAGTAGTTTTATGGTTGGGCTTACCACAACATGAGGTGTTAAAGGATGGCAGTGTTAGGAAAGTCAAAAACTGTTGTACTAAGAGAAGCAGTCATTAAAAGAGGGGGCTATAAATTAATCACTGCAAACTATGAAGAATCTATGAAGGGAAAGAAGCTAATATTACAAGAGAGAATTGTAGTCAAATTTTTCTTTTGGGTCATCAGCTCACAAAAATGTCATGGAGACTTATTATTAATTATGAAAGCTCAGCTGATAGCTTAGGCTTGTTCTAACTAGCTCTGATAACTAATTAACCCATTTCTATTCATTTACAAGCTTCCATGTGACTCATGGCTTGTTACCTCGTCTACTACATGTCGTGCTTCCTCTGAGTTTCGTTGTGACTCTGCCCTTCTTCCCAGCATTCTCTTGACTGTACGGCTTTTTATTAAACCAACCACAGTGACATATCTTCGTACAATGTAAAGGATTATTCCACAACAGAGAATGAAGCGAGACAAAGTTTTAGACCGAGTGTTCAGTGGCCACTCTTGAGAGGCAAGTCACTAGGAAATGCTGAAAAGCTGGAATGAAATAAAGTTGAGAATGGTCATCTTCAAAAAAATGTACGTGTGTCTCTAGTGCCAGAGAGGCGACAGATTCCCAGAGCTGAAAGTTCCCCGCTGCTGGAACTGCCCAGAGTTGGAGACTGTTACACGACTCTGTCCAAAGAAGATATGACTTTTATAACTTGGGTGTTTGTTTTGTATTCCTGGGGATTGACCCCAAAGCCTTGTGCTTGCTCAGTGCTCTACCACTGAGCCAACCAAACACAATAGGCG
This sequence comes from Alexandromys fortis, assembly GCF_014885135.2. NCBI lineage: Eukaryota > Metazoa > Chordata > Mammalia > Rodentia > Cricetidae > Alexandromys > Alexandromys fortis. The sequence continues at coordinate 2,293,460 of NW_026067901.1, forward strand.
CAGAGAGGATTTTCCCATGAAGACTTCTTCAAACAAACAACTGAAGCTACTGACTGGAGCCCGGTCAGCTTCCTTGACTTTATCACTCTCAGTTTCCACTCCTATCTTTTCTTGTTTTATTAAAGACATGACCTGGGGCTGGAGAGATGGCTCAAAGGTTAAGAGCACTGACGGCTCTTCCAGAGGCCCTGAGTTCAATTCCCAGTAACCACGGGGTGACTCACAACCAACAGTCTATAATGATATCTGATGCCCTCTTCTGGCATGCAGACAAAGATGCAGACAGAACACTGCATATATAATAAAGAAATAAATCTTTCAGGTGAAAAAAAGACATGATCTGGCCACTAGCTCAGCATCCTGGCTTTGCGGAATCATTTCTTTTCTATTGCTGTGTTTTTCTTTCTATTTCTCTTTTAATCCCTCCTATCTTTCAGATCTTTGGTTTTCTTGCCTTTGTCTTGTCTCAGTTCACTGCGAGCCCTCATTTCTAGACTGTATTTAAAAAGGAAACAACATAGCCGTGCAGTGGTGGCGCACACCTTTAATCCCAGCATTCTGGAGGCAGAGGCAGGCGGATCTCTGTGAGTTCGAGGCCAGCCCGGTGTACAGAGCTAG
>NW_026067901.1:2294243-2295413 GCF_014885135.2 Alexandromys fortis
GGGGGAGAAAGCAAGCAGGCTGAGGAAAGAAGAAAGAGTATTTCATGTACAGGTCCTTCAGGCACAGCTTGCCTCTTGCCTCCTTTCCTCTTTAACCTCTCTTGTCTCTCTTGCTCTTTTCTCCCTCTTGTCTCTTTCGTGTTCTCTTTCTCTATCTGTCTGCCTGCCCCTCTCATGTCCCCACTCTGGTGATACCTTTTGCTCTTTCACCCCCCCTTCCCCCAATAAACCTCTTGCACTGACTTTGTTGTGAGTGATGTGTTTGTTTAGTGATGTGTCTCCACAGGGCCTGCTGAAGGGTACCCACCTGGCCTTTCTTTGTTGTATCCTCACACACAAGCCCTGAAGCTTGCCTGTCTGTATGACCTTGTGTCCGTGCTCCCTTCTACTCTGCCTCAGCTAGGAAATTTGTGGCTCCAATTCTCTGTTTCAGATCTTCTCTCTGAGGAGGGCCGTCTACATGAAATGCTCTTTCCTCCCCTCCTCTTTTCCATTCTATAAGTCATCATATTTCTACGTTAGTGCTTCCTCTTTGAAAAGAGAAAAAATTGCGCCCATCTTTGTTTACTCTAGTTCACTTACCCGTATACTCATGGAACCAACTCAAGTTTAAGCGTGGTAACTACACAGGATAAAACGAACAAAACACTAACAACAATCTCATTCTCCATGTGTACCTCCTTTAGCCTTTTTAAAAAAAAAAACTTGAATCTGGCAGATTCCAATATAAACTACTTATGACCTCATAAATTTTGACTGAAACCTTTCAACTTCATGCCATGAATTGTGAAGAATGCATCCTCTTCTTTTCCTTTTTTTTTTTTTTGCTGGATTCTGATTTAGTATATTTAAGTTTTATTTTTTGTCTCTACCTCCGTGTATTTATAATATTTTATATTTTTATTAAGTAATCGCTCCATAAGATTAAAAATTAGAATATTTCTACTTTGCCCATACGTATCTCTCCTCATTTTTGTTATGCCCTGATCATGGAGTCCACTCAAAGCCAACTAGGAGACCAAGTCCTGTATGTAGAAGCAAAGAGCCTTTATTCTTACACAAGTTTGCAAACTCTGACTCTCCGTGTGTCCATTGTATTGGAGTGGCCGGAGAGTCCTGAGCTCAGCTGGGGTTGGATTTTTATAGTAGCAAAGGTGGGCGTGAGGGATT
>NW_026067901.1:2301119-2302915 GCF_014885135.2 Alexandromys fortis
TTTTTTTGGTTTTTCGAGACGGGGTTTCATTGTGGCTTTGGAGCCTGTCCTGGAACTAGCTCTGTAGACCAGGCTGGTCTCGAACTCACAGAGATCCGCCTGCTTCTTCCTCCCGAGTGCTGGGATTAAAGGCGTGCGCCACCACCGCCCAGCCTAGGCGTGAGGGATTTCTAAGGTTCAGGACCCCTGATTGACTGACATTTGTGTAGGGGTGTTCTGGAGAAAAGCGATGGGTGTGTGCTGGCAGTGATCCTATCTACAATGGTTGGAATGTACGGAATTTCCTTTGGATAGTCTGTTCCTTGGGTGGTGTCAGCTTATGGCTTTTCCAGGAACCCGGTGCTGCGTGCTATGGCAGTGGTGTGGCGTGGGCTCCATGTGTGGCCAGGCTGCCCTGGGTCCCACTTGGGTGGCCAGACTGCCCTGGGTCCCACGCTTTTATCTTGTTAACTATCACTAACTTACATATTATAAACCTGATATGGTTGTTAGTTCTATGCTTTAGAAAATATAATTTAATTATTTATTCTTTTCCTATAAAAATGATAAATTACATTTACAATATCAAATACGTAAATACTTTTTACTTGAGTAGTAACTCAAACTGGACAGATGGGGGAAATGATCATGTGACCAGAGCCTGCCTTTTATAAATGACTCTCCCAAGCATTCATTTACTTTCCCTCTCAAAAAATGGCTAAAAATTTGAGTTTTCAATAGTCTTTTTTTTTTCTTACTTGACCAAAGAAATAAAAGCTATCTACCATTTTACCAACCCAAACCTTGGCTTCCAATGGGGTCTTCTTTAAGCTCTGGCGTGGGGAGCACTCTGGAGACCTGCTTTGGAAAAGGAGAAGGGAGTTCAGGGCAGGCTGCATACAAAGTGACAGAAATAAAACCATCCTTCCTCTTAGATGACATTCTTCCTGGAACACATACATCCTCTTTCAATTCCTTAATTTTCCCACATCTTGTCATCTCGAAATATCTTCCCAGGTTAGTGGCCGAGGGTCCTAGATTCTAGGATTCTGTGCTGTCTTCTTTCTGGGAGTCCGTTTTACTGTAGTGCACCCTCAGGCCATTTTCCCATAAAGATTTATTTATTTTGACATGGATATGCATGTTTGTTCATTTATATGTGCACCATATGCATGCAGGTGCCTGTGGAAGCCAGAAGAGTATGGTGGGTCCTCCTGTATTGGGAACTGGATGCTGGTCCTCTGAATGAGCGGCAATTGTCCTTAACCACCGACCCACCCTTCCGGTCATTCTCTCATGAGCTACCAATTTTGTGAATAACTGACCAGCAGAATGGCACCCTCACACATAGTAATTAAAAGAGTGTCAGTCAAAGCCCGAGTCTGCCTTCTGTGTCTGCAAAGGTCTGACAGTTTTCTCCTCTATGACTGCTTTCTCATCCGTGAAACCAAGAATACAATAGCAACAAGTTCATCGTCATGTTCTGCAGACAGGGTTAATAGGTTAATTACAAAGACCTCAGATCTATACCTGACATATAATGAGAGCTTAATAAGCTGCAAATATTACTATAAAATGGAAAATGTCATTATCTCCCTGACCACAGAATAGTTTGTTGGAGTGTGGAATCAAGAGTGAAGATAATTTCCCTTACTTTTGTGTAACAACACACATATTGCTGTTGACTTGCTTGGTTTAGGTTTATTTCCTTTTCAGGTTAAGCTTCTTTTTCTTCTTCTTCTTCTTCTTCTTCTTCTTCTTCTTCTTCTTCTTCTTCTTCTTCTTCTTCTCCTTCTCCTTCTCCTTCTCCTTCTCCT
>NW_026067901.1:2313397-2318335 GCF_014885135.2 Alexandromys fortis
CCTCCTCCTCCTCCTTCCCCTCCTCCTCCTCCTCTTCTCCTCTTCTCCCCCTCCTCCTCCTCCTTCTCCTTTTCCTTCTCCTTCTTCTTCTTGTGCCCTTTTAGGGCATTTTTCTTTTTATACTAAGAATTCTAAGTGTTTCATGATAAGCTTGGGTGTAGCCCTATCATTTATATTCATTAGTATTTGGTGACATTGTCCCAGGGAATTTTCCCCTGAGTATAAATTCATTTACCATCACAGAACCATTCTCTTTCCTTGGTAGAATCTAACATTTGACAAGTATATCTCCAGGAGTACCCGTTGTGTTCTGTCTGTTAATTCTGGCACTTAGCCTTTCTGTTGGCTTTTTCCCTTTTAATAATCATATTTCAAGGCCTTTTTCATATCCCCTCATTGATCATTTTCAATAGCAGCCTTTTTTATTCTATTCTTGCATCATCCTCTCAAGTGTCTATGAGGATACTGTTTTTAATTTATGAATGTTCCTCTGGGTTTTCTGCATCTTGTCTCTTTCTTCTCACCCCCCCCCCGAGCAAATTAGATTTTATTTATGCTAAAAGACTCTTACATAAGTTGAGAAAAAAAGGAATCAGGAGCCCTTTGATTTGATCGGTTGTCCGTTGATAAACTCTTTATTCATAAATCCTGTTCTTTGTTCAAATGACTATTGGACTAAAGAGAAGACAGAAGAATAATAACGCTATAAATGCCCAATTTTGGCCAATGCTGTCTATTACTCACTACTTTCAATGTGTAAAATCAATATAAAATCTGAATTTAGTCTTTCAAGCAGATTTTGGAAATATAATCTGTTTCCAGATTCAGTTACCAGCCCGGGAAGCCTTTTCACCAAGGCAGATGAGAAAGAAAACATTAATAGATGTTGGTCATGAGCTAAACTACACTCTGATGCGCACCATAGACCACCTGCTAAGGAGCCACAGAGACAGAGCAATCCCAGCCTTTTTATACAAGTAAGAAAAAAAAGATGTTTTCATGACAATAATTAGACTTCATATGCAGGGATTTGATGATACTATTGGCATGACGTTTTAGCCAAGTCACCTTCTTTCTGAGATGACTATACATGTGTGGTAGTGGATCATCTTTATTGGGATAAAAAGAGATTCCTCAAGTCCTGTGTTTTTGGTTATGAGCCTAGCCTTTAGCAGCCGAGTCATCTCTCCATCCGTCCCTTATGTCTTTATTGCAGTTTTGCAGCCAGAAACATGCCCCTGAACTTAGGTGTTACACCCACCCCTAGGAATCGGCAGACATGGGTGCTATCTTCTTTGGTATATTCACTTTGGCTCCCTGGTTCCTGATTAATACATTACTAGACCACTGTGTTAACAAAACTAGCTGTAAAAAGATATACTTGCTTTTTAAAAGTGCTTATATAATATCAAGTCAATGGAAAGTTCTTATAATTACAGACTTAGGGATAGTTCACAAGAAGTAGAGAAGATGGATACGTTTCCTCTTATTTGTTTGGGAATAACAAAGCTGCCTCTCCATTCTGTTCCTCTACCTTTTTTCCTCATACCAGATAAACTATAGACTGTCCAGATAAGCCTGAATTTCAGATAAATATTTTTAGCATTAGATATGTTATATCATATTTGTGATTAATTTGATAAACATGGCAAATTTTGATCTAATTTAATTATTGTCCAAATATGAGACAAAAATCTCTAATAAAGCAGTGTTCCAAACTCATGACGCTCTATTGGATCTCACACTCCTATTCTTCTAGAATGTACAGAAATTCAAATGGAAGGCAGAGAGGTTTTGCTTCCTCCCTGAAGCTCATCTATGAGGCCTCCTTTATGTATTAACTCCTAAGAGAGAAAGGCAAACATGCACCCAGACCTGGTGAGATACAATGCATTCTACATAAACAATAAATGCTAACAGTAAAGGAATGCAACCGTCTTAGTGGATGCAATGTTTGAGAGGGAAGGAGTGGAGATGAAATCTAATCCCCAAGCCTTCCAAAACAGCCCCTTAAATAAGAAAAGAATTCCAAGTAATTCCCACACTCGTGCTGTACGTTGCAGGTATTTTAGTAACATGAAGATCATTATCTCGGCAGGCTAGAGAGGTTAACAAGTTGAGTATAGTTTATGCTTATTCTTTTTAATTGTTTTATTTTTTGATATTGAAATACAATTACAACATTTTTCTCTTCCCTTTCCCTTTCTTTCTTCCAACCCCTCCCATATATCCCAACTCTATCTTGCTTTCCCTCAAGTTTATGGCCTCTTTACAGCCCCCACTACACCCCCACAGCTAACTATATAAACATAATAAGGCATATGTTTTCAGGGATGACCACTTGGTATTGAGTAAGCAATCCTGCTCACAGCATTCCTTTATTGCCTGACGTTCTTTGTCTAGATTGGGAGCCCCATGAGCTTCCCCCTCCTATCTTAGCCTGCCTGCTGTTGTCATCTTTGTTCAGCTCCTGTGTAGGCAGCCATATTGCTGAGACTTTATGGGTATGGCTTCCCTCACATTTCAAGGAGACAAAATCTCAACAGCAAACTTCCTGGGTTTTTGGTTCACGTATTTCCACCCCCTCTTCCTCTATGCTCTCTGTGCCTTATGTCCAGGCTGTAGGTGGATCACTCGGGACTGGGAACCATGTGACCACTTGTTTCCTGCATTTTGATTAGTTGTGATTTACTGCAATGGCCTCTGTTTCAAAGAGGTTTCTTTGACGAGGGGTGGGTATTCTACTTCTCTGTGGCTATAAGGGCAAATAGTTATAATGCAGTTATTAATTAAGTTATTTTATAAAATGACAGTTGTATGTTCCCCTGGGGATTGGCTAGGTTTCCAGTACCAGGCATAGTTTTCTTCTTGTCGAGTGGGTCTAAGTCCAATTTAGAAGCTATTAGTTGCTGTCAAAATATTTATACTGCTAGTGTACCATTAGTGGTATCACGCCATGCAGATCATTGATGTGGTTCATAGTCACCACAGCTAGGCATGACTGTTGGTTGCTTTTCTCCCTTGGAAGCTTGCATGGCACCTTCTGATACCACAAAAGTCAAATTCCTAGGAAGGAGGCTTACCAGTCAGATCCAACTCAGATCCTTTGTGTCCTGTGTCCAAAATACATGCTGTTTTTAGTAAGAACTTACCTTCAACCTTTTGGGGACAAGCAAGGGCAAGAACAACAGCCTATATTATTTTGGGAGCCTCATGGACCCCCATGACCAACAAATTATAGGGGTGTTTCTAACATCTGACGTTGAAGATTTTGTTAGATAGTTTATGGCTCTTGACGGAGGAACATAGCCAGCTGTCTTGGTTACTGTTCTATTGCTGTGAAGAGATACCATGACCTAGGTAACTTATAAAATAAATCATCTACTTGGGGTCTTGTTTACAGTTTCAGAGGGTTAGTCCATGATCATCATGGTGGAGAGTATGGTGGTACACGTGCTGGGGTAGTAGCTGAGAGCTCATGTCTGAACCACAAGTTGTAGGCAGACAAAGAGTGAGCCTGGGCCTGGCATGGGCTTTTGAAACCTCAAAGCCCTCCCCTAGTGACACATCTCCTCCAAGAAGGCCACACCTCATAATCCTTTCCAGAGGGTTCCATGACCTGGGGGCAAGCATTCAAACACTTGAGCCTATGGAGGCCATTCGCATTCAAACCACCACAGCAGCCCAGGTAGGAAAATTTGCTTAAAGTCTACATGTATGCACATAGGTATGTTTTATATGCAATTTCAGGTAAGTAAATAATAGGATTCCTTATGACTTTTTCAGACATCCTTGTTATTTTACCCTCCTCCTCTTTCTTTCTGTGTTGATTTCCCAAATTACTCCCTTTTACCACATTTCCCCCTTAAAATTACTTTAACCACGATATTCCTCTCCTTACTGCTTCATGTTCCCTGCATGGCCCTCTTTACTTTTTTGGCCTCTAGGGTTACTCCACATCACATACTCACATCTGAAGATTTGGATTTAGGAGTCACAGATGAGAGAGAACATTCAATGTTGACTTTCTGGGGCTGTGCTACCCACTTAGTATAATATTTTCTAGTTCCATCCATTTGCCTACAAATTTCATTTTCTTTATATCTGAGTAATATCCCATATGCGATTCTTCCATTCATTTCCATTATCTATTCATTAGCTACTCATTGGTTGAAGGGCATTTAGGTTGTTTCTCTTCCCTAGCTATTGTGAATGCATCACCAGGGAGCATGACTGATGAAGTCTGTATGCAGTAGGTTGTGGGTTTGTGCACATACCAAGGAGTGGCATAGTTGAGTCATGTGGTAGATTTATGGTTAGCTATTTGAGGGTTGTCTGCACTGATTTTCAGAGTGACTGGACCAGTTTACAGTTCCACCAGTAGCGAATGAGGGCACCTGTACCATATTCTCCAGCATCTGTTGCCTTTCTAATCTTAACCACTGTGACTGGGGTAAGATGAAATCTCAATGTTGTTTTGATTTGCATTTTCCTAACTGTTAAGGACAGTAACCATTTTTTTTGAGCTACTTCATCATTACTTTTATTTATTCTTTTTAGAACTCTGTTTAGATCCATATCCCATTTTTTGAATGGGCCATTTGTTTTCTTGATTCTGTTTTTTATGTTCTTTATGTTTTCTGGATATTAATACTCTGTCAGATGGATAGCTGGACAAATTCTCTCCTATTCTGCTGGCTGCATCTTCAGCTGATTATTTGTTTCTTTTAGTTGGTAAGTGTTGAAATAGGAGCGGCGGCGGGGCTGCGTCCCCAACACCCCGGCCGCTTGGCTAGCTCATGCCCGAAATAACAACACACAAACTGTATTCATTTAAGAACTGCTTGGCCCATGAACTCTAACCCTTACAGGCTAATTCTCGCACCTGGACTAGCCCATTTCTAATGATGTGTGTAAGCACCCCAAGGTGCGCTTACC
>NW_026067901.1:2321823-2323496 GCF_014885135.2 Alexandromys fortis
ATTTATTTATTTATTATGTATACAACATTCTACCTCCATGTCTGCCCACATGCCAGAGGAGGGTGCCAGATCTCACTGCAGATGGTTGTGAGCCACCATGTGGTTGCTGGGAACTGAACTCAGGACCTCTTGAAGAGCAGCCGGTGCTCCTAACCACTGAGCCATCTCTCCAGCCCCCACTGTTTTTATTTTTATTATTTATTTATTTATTTATTTTGTTTTTCGAGACAGGGTTTCTCTGTGGCTTTGGAGCCTGTCCTGGAACTAGCTCTGTAGATTAGACTGGTCTCGAACTCACAGAGATCCGCCTGCCTCTGCCTCCCGAGTGCTGGGATTAAAGGCGTGTGCCACCATCGCCCGGCCATACTGTTTTTATTACCATGTCTCTATACTGTATTTTGAGGTATATAACGGCAATCCCTAGCATTGTTCTTTTTGCCCATTTTCTTTGACTATTAAGGATCTTTTGCAGTTCCATATAAATTTTAGAATAAGTTTTTGGTTTTTTTCTGTTTCTTTGAAGAATGAGATGAAGATTTTGATTGGAATTACATTAAATATACAAATGCTTTTTGGTAGAATGGTCATTGTCACACTATTAATTCTATAAATACATGAACATGGGATGTCTATATTCTAGTGTCTATCTCTTTCTACAGAGGTTTAACATTTTCATTGGTGAGACATTTTATCATTGGGATTAGGTTTATTTCTAGATATTTTATTTTATTTAAGATCATTATGAGTGGGAGTGTGTTCACAATCTTTTTTTCTGTGTATTTGTTGCTGGTGTAAAGAAAACACATTGCTTTTTGTAGGTTGATTCTATATTCTGACACACTGCTAAAATTGGTGGTTGGTCATTTCTAGCTTTCTGGTAGATTTTTTTTTGGAATCGCATGTGTAAGTATCATATTATCTGCAAAGAGGAATAGTTGGGTTCCTCTCCCTGTTTTTATACCTTTAATTTCCTTCTCTTGTCTTATTACTTCAGCTAGTACTTTGTGCCTGATATTGAAAATGAATAGGGGTAGTGAACACAGCCTTGTCTCATTCCTGTTTTCAGTGAAGTTGCTTCAAATTTTTTTCCATGTAGATGCTGTTGGCTGTGGGTTTTTTATATATAGCTTTTATTGTATTGAGATATGTTCCCTTTAGTTCTACTCTAGGACTTTTATCATGAAGGAATTTTGGATTTTGTCAAAGATTTTTTTCTATATCTACTGAGATATTCATATGATTTTTGTCTTTATGTTTATTTATGTGATTTGTTACCTGTATTGACCCACTTATGCTGAACAACTCCTGCATCTTTAGTATAGAGCCAACTTAGTCATGATGTATAATTTTTTGATGTATATCTGTGTTCCATTTACAAATAATTTATTGAGGACTTTGAGTCTGTGTTCACTGGGGATATTGGCCTGTAGTTTTATTTTATTTTTTGTTATGTCCTTACCTGGCTTTGATATTAGAGTGATGATATTGGCTTCATAGAAGGAGTTTGGTACTGCTCCATCTGTTTGTTTGTTTGTTTGTTTAGAACAGTTTAAGGAGGACTGGCTGTAGAAATTCTTTGAATATCTGGTAGAATTCTGCTGTGAATCCAACTGGTCCTGCACTTTTTTTTTTTAAGTTGGAAGACTTTTTTTTTTTTTTTTTTTTTTTTGTTA
>NW_026067901.1:2324853-2329463 GCF_014885135.2 Alexandromys fortis
ACACACACACACACACACACGCACGCACGCACGCACGCACGCACGCACGCACGCGCGCGCGTGCCTGTGCAGCAAACATTCATCATTCATGCGCGCACACATACAGATTAAAAGAACAAATGTGGGAGCCTAGCCAGTTTGGATGTTCACCTTCCTAGACCTGGATGGAGGGAGGAGGACCTTGGACTTTCCACAGGGCAGGGAACCCTGACTGCTCTTCAGACTGGAGAGGGAGGGGGAGAGGGGAAGAGGGGCAGGAGGAGGGGGAGGGAAATGGGAGGCTGGGAGGAGGCAGAAATTCTTTTTCAATAAAAAATAAAAAAATGAGTGAAGGACCACATTGATCATTTTAGGTAGACAACATGTTTTATTTATGTAGGTCTGATTACCCACAACCCCCTTCCTTGACAAAGAGTATTCCTTGAGTACTTGACTGGTTCCTGCTAATGCAGACATCTTTACATTGGCAGCTAGGCAAACTGCCAATAAGTAAAGAATACTTGACTATTGGACTAGAATCGTTTTGAGCTCAGCCCATCCCTATATCCCAGGAGCACCAGGCCCACAATGCATCCTTGTATTTTTTTTCTCTGTTCTCCCTTTGTCCCCTTTGCCCTCTTTACTTCCCCATCTCTTTTATTAGGTACTGTATAATGTATCTGATCTTAAACTCGTTGCGTAGCCAAGGATGACCCGAACTTCTGATCAACCTGCCTCTGCCTCTCAAGTACCATGATTATAATCATGTACCACCATGCTCAGTTTTATTTGATGCTGGCATCTGAACCCAGGGCTTCATGCATGCTAGATGAGCATGTTACCAAGTGAGCCACACCACCAACCTGGTGTATTATTTTCTTTTTGTTTGGAGGCCCAAAGCCACTCTTGATTCTTTTCTATTTGTCTCTAGTTCAAACAGCCTTGCCTAGCAGACATGAAATGCCACTACACTCAGCTGTCCTCTCGTCACGTGAGAGGGGGCAGGCTGCTGCACTGTCCCTCAGCTTCTGTCCTTTAGCATAAACAAGTACATCTCTGAGGTTGCTGCCTCTCATCTCAGAGCTCTGCAGAGGACCCAAAGGAACAGCCTACTTCCCTGGTGTGCTATTTGACTCACTGAGAGTCAAACATGGAGTCACAGCTTCTTTTATTATGGTTTATCTGTCCATTTGAGCCTAGATGCTTCCCAGATCCTAGAGAATTATCATTTCCTGCCTGCTGGAAGTTTGTTTTATTTCATGGATAGATTCTCTTTTATGCTACTCCTGGAATTCAACTGGTTCATGAGAGAGGAGGGAAATGCATGTTCATTCACTTATCTTAAACCAGAGCTTTTATACTAATTTAAAAAAGAGATTCATTCAAATAATTTTAATCTTTTGAATAGGTAGTATGTCTACACCATTCAAAACCCCAAGGCCTGTAGTGGTTCTGAGTAGAACAAGAAACAAACGTTCTACATAGGAAGTGTGCATACGTGCATGTGTGTGCATCTGTGCGTGTATTCATGTGTTCACAGGCTTGGCTGCAGTAATCCACTGAGTGGAATCAGGACAGGCTGTGGACCCCTCTGGAGGGTACTCAGCTCTGCTAATGCCCAACTTCAGCCTCACAGCAACACGTCTTACGTGCATTAACCCAGAAGGCATGCGTTTATGAACTAGGGTGCTCCTCTGGTTGAATAAAGAGAAGGTGAGTTGTCCTGGCAGTAGTTTTGTAGCTGGTGTTCACAGAAACGCCTCCACAAATACCAAAATCCGAGGACGCCTGGGTCCTTTATGTAATATGTGGTAATATTCACATATAACCTTACAACCTTCCCATATACTTCAAAACCTCTCTGAATTACTGTTCATTCGAAAAGCAAAGTAAATGTCATAGTTAGAGTTTTTATTGTTGTGAAGAGACACCATGGCCACAGCAACTCTTATAAAAGAAAAAATTTAATTGGGGACTGGCTTAAAGTTCAGAAGTTCAGTCCTCATCATCATGGTGTGTGTGGGGGGAAACCATGGCAGCATGCAGACAGACATGGTGCTGGAGAAGGAGCTGAGGGTTTTACACCTGGATCCCCCGGCAGCATTTCATTGGTCTCCTGGTTTCATTTCCTTGTAGATGTATCTAGAAGTTCAAAACTGAATCCTGTGACTGACCAATGTTTAGGTTTTTAGGACCTTCTGAAGGATTTTTCTTGCAGCTGTACAAATTAGCATTCTCCCCAACAAGGAATAATAGTTCCATTTTAAAATTATTTCTGTGTCTGAATGTGTTTTTTTTTTTTTTCTTTTTCTTTTCCTGAAAACAGTTTCTTTAACCCCATAAGCCAGCAGCCAGCATTTCCTTGTGGTCTTGGTTTGAGTGTCTCTGAAGGTGAATGACACATGCATTTTCAGGTAATTGTTGGCTATTGGTATTTATTCCTCTGGGAACTATCTACAGAGATAGTTAGCCCACCTTTAAGTGAATCTCCTATTGTCTGCTGACTGCTGCTTACGTTCAATCTGTCAGGCAAGTAGCCGGGAGGCATTTCCTCTACTCCATAGACATCTTCTAAAGTGGATGTGATTCCAACTGTCAACCTTCCCCACATAGTCTATGTTTTGCAGTTCTATCCAGAGAATTTATCGTCTGTGCCAATGTTTTGGAGTGTTCCCCTACATTATTTCTGGTAGTTTCCGAATGCCAAAACTTTGATACTCTTTGAGTTATTTATTTATTTTTTTCTTCTTGCAGTGCTGGGGGTTCAACTGAGTGTCTCATGTACACCAGGCAAGTCCTCTACCACTGAACCACATTGCCAGTACCATTGATTGATTTTCACATGGAGCAAGAGATTGTTGTGATGTTTCAATCTTTTCCAGTTGTGTTTTTTTTGAGCTTTGTTGGATTCCTTTGGTTTTACTCCTGGGCATCCTACCTCTTCCCCTCCCCCCATACGTGTATCTGTCTATAGTCTGTGGAATGTCATGATGCCAGGTACTGTGGTGTTCCCAGCTCTCTTCTTTTTCTATGGGTTCAAATCATTCATAGAGTCCCGTGAAGACCGTCATTGTTATTTTGATGGGACTTGAATGCGTTTGATGTGATTGTTTTGGGCAAAACAGGCATCTGATTTTAGAATTATTATTTTTATTTATGTATGTGTGAGTATAGATGTGGATGTCAGAGGAGTTGGATTCCCTGGAATTAAGTTATAAGCACCTGTGAGCTGCCATGTGGGTGCTGGGATTCAAACTGCTGTCCTTACGAGAGCAGTACAGGCTCTTAACAACTGAGACATCTCTCCATCCACAATATGGGTATCTTATCAATACTCTGTTTTGGGTTTGTTGTTTTTTCTTTTTTCTTTTGTTTTGTTTTTCTAACAATTCAAGAACACGGGTTGAAGCATGAGTTATAGGTTTTAATAATAAAAGCCCAGAGTCAGATCTAGACGAAAATGCTGAGAGGTCAGAGAGCGAAGGAGCCAACCACTGCAATCTTACCTCTCAACTTCCCAGACAAAAAGAGACTGAGTTCCTGTTTCCTCCCACCTTATCACTTACTCTCCCCACCCAGCCATATCACTTCCCGTCTTTCTGTACAGACCTCCAGACCACTATGGTTAGCAAGCGGCTAGCTCCACGGCTCTGATCTTCAGGCAAGCTTTATTTGTACAAACAAAATATCACCACGTGGGTGATCTTTCCATTTTTTCTGTCTTGTTCCATTTCTCACATCAAAGTTGTGTACTTTTATGGCAGAAGTCTTCCACTTTCTTGGCTAAGTTTAATCCTGATTTTTCCTGAGATAGAGCCTCAGGAATAAGACAGAGGGAGAGAGGAAGATATCCTCCTCTGGCCTTCACATGTGCATGCATAGGTGAGTATATCTCTAAATCTTACAAGTTTCAGCTCTCTGCCTTCTGACTCCGGTGTTTCCACATATCACCGCCATGAAATGTGCTCATACACCCGCTACTGTGGTTCTGCCTTACGGGAGAGGAGCTGTATTCACCACCCTGGAACTCTCCAGCAAATCTGCCTAGTTAAAGGCTCTCTGGTCAGTAGCCACAAAAATTGTCATGTTTTTTTTTTTTGGATTCCCTTAGTCTGTTACTTTCTACATTATGTCCTCACCGCATTGAACTTGGCTTTGTGTTAAGCACGAGATATTAATTTAATGATATATATTTTTCTAAATGGGCACTCACTCATTTGTCCTGATGATGCGTGCACACTCTGAAAGACCTGGATAAATCCAGACCCCCCCCCCAGCAGGAAGAAAATAGCCAAAAATCCAAGCAGGAAGAGAAGAATCAAAAATCTAGGATTAGCCCGTTCAGTGACTGTGTTTTAGGAACTAGTTGATTATGACCTTGGGAGTGGTCCTGAGAGGCGGGGAGTTGCCCCCTGGTGACCATCACTGGATTTTCGGAATTTTCCACGACCCTTTTGGATTACTGGGCTGTGGTTTCTTCCCTTAAAAACTCCTTCTTCCATTCACTCAGGGTCGAACTCTTCCCCTGCGTGGGTTATGAGTCTCAGCCCCAGTGCACTGGTTCCCATCTCATTGATTAAAGCCTCATGTGATTGCAGCAAGGTCTCTAGTGAGTTACTGGGGGGGGGGGG
>NW_026067901.1:2330058-2336082 GCF_014885135.2 Alexandromys fortis
CTTTCCTTTCCTTTCCTTTCCTTTCCTTTCCTTTCCTTTCCTTTCCTTTCCTTTCCTTTCCTTTCCTTTCCTTTCCTTTCCTTTCCTTTTCTGAGACAGGATTTCTCTGTGTAACAGTCCGAACTGTTCTGAAACTAGCTCTTGTAGACCAGGCTGGACTTGAACTCACAGAGATCTGCCTGCCTCTGCCTCCCGAGAGCTGGGATTAAAGGCGTGGGCCACCACTGCCGGCTCCACCTCCCATTTCTAACAGAGACCTGGGTTTCACACTATTCGCTCCCCATGGTTTCACATTCTCCCTTCAGCTATCACAGAGAAACCTTGGCCAAGGTAAGGAGCAGCAGGAAGTCCTTTTCGCGTCAGACTCAGGACGGACAGGCGCTCTGATCTGTTTGCCAGGTGTGTCATTGGTTCTGATTTTTTTTTTTTGGCAAGGTGTGAATGGTTATTTCCACATGCACACACCTCCCCATCAAAGGGTACATTGTCCTGCTGGACAAATGGAGCGATGTGTTTATTCAGCCTCCATTAGCTCCGCATAGTTTCCAGTGGGTTGAATCGCTTCTGGGGACCTCCGGTGCCATGGCTGGAGATAAGGTCAATGGAATCTTCCTCACTTGGAATAGTTGGGGGTGGGGGCGTGGGAGAGAGAGAGCACTTCCTGGAACCATCTTTAAAACCATATACTTCTTTCTACACAGACTATTTGCCCCTACTCCGTCTTTATTTAGGAAATGGATCTGTTGGAACTATAAGAACATGGGCTCCATCTGAGACAGTTTATGGTGCCCCCAAATCCTAGCTGCATTAGTTACTTTCCTGCTGTGACAAAATACCAGGTCCCAAAGCAGCTTAAGGTCCCAGAATCCATAAGCACAAAGAAGGCATGACAACAGGTGGCCAGAGCAAGAAGCTGGCTCATTCACACAAGAAGCTGAGAGAGTCTACTGGGAGTGACTTAAAGCTATAACCTCTAAAATGTGCGTCTGGGATGCCTTCTTCTAGCAAGGCCCCCACCTAAACAGTCCCACACTGCCACCAGCTGGGGACCAAGCATTCAAATGCCTGAGCCTATGGGGGACCTTTCCTATTCAAAGCAGTATGTGAAAACCTTAGAAGAGGCTAGCTTTTGTTCCAGCATCCTAATTAGCATAGCTCTTTCAAATAGCACAAATAGCACTTATTTCTGCATCCTTTCTGCCTTTGGCTGAGCCCGTGCTCAGGATTAGTGGAGGTTTTAGGAGCTGGGAGCAGATGTTGCACATGTTGCACAGGACATTTACATTTTAGTTTCTATAAATTTAGGAACTTAAAACATCCTGTGTGCATTGAGAAGTAGATGTGGCCTGCCACGTTCTGGGACTGACGATTACGAACTGTTTAAACTGCGCTTTAGCCTAATACAGGTTATATTTTCCTTCTACAATGGCAAAATTTCTCCTCCACAGACAAAAACTCTAGCCACGGATGTAAAGTAACACATACAAAAAACTTAGGAGCGAGCCTCTTCTGGCTTTATGAAATTTAAACCTGCAGCACGATACCACATCAAACAAATGTACATGCTTTTGCCCATGGTTCCTAAATTGTTCCCTCAGGCAAGATGTAGCTTCATAGAAACCAAAGGATGGGCTTCATGGAACCTCTGGAGAGATGAACACGTGTGGGTTCCCCGAGCATGGCACATCTGGATAGGACTTGGAAGTTCCAGTGCCTATAATACACAACTTACCCTGTGCCTCTTTATCCACTCTTACAATAGTGCTTATAATAACCAGTAAGCATGAGCAAGTCTCTAAGTTCTGTGAGCCTCTTAGACAGGCTAATAGGATCTGCAGGAAGGGTTATGGAAATCCTAATCTGTAGCAGGTCAAACGACCTACATTTTAGGACTGGCATGCACAGCTGGGTGCGGCAGCCTAGGTAAAATGTGTTAAACCTGCTGTGCCTGATACACCACCAGGTAGGCGAGGCGGTGTCAGGATTGGAGTGTGTTGGTGATAGTTGGTGGCTGATACAAATTTTTTAATTAATTTTTTTTTTTTCCTCTTGATTTTTAAGAAAGGGTCTCTCTGTGTAACCCCGACTGTCCTGTAACTCACTTTGTAGATCAGGATGGTCTCAAACACACAGAGATCCACTTGCCTCTGTCTCTCAAGAGCTGGAATTAAAGGTGTGCACCACCAATGCCCAGCTACCTGCAAATTTTCTTACTTGGCTTGGTGTGTGAAGAACAAGAAGCCTCATCTATCAGGTGTCTGACGTTATCTGTGTTGTGAGTGCATAGGAAAGATTAAATTTGGGGTTGTTTTTCCTTTGTATACTTCAGAAAATCATACTATAATTTATAGCTATATTGAAAAAGAAGGTGTAGGAAAGCCAACAGGGCCTGAATTTAGCTTAGGTCTTCAGATAGAAGAAGGTGCTGGGGCACTGTCAACCGCATTGGGTCTGAAAAGCGAAAGTAGAGGGCAACATTTATTCATTCTCCCAATGCCTTCTTTTCCTAAGTTTACAAGTCATGACTAGTGTCCCTCAGTTTGTAGACACCATGCTGAGTTATAACTGAACTGTTAATATTGACATCTACATATTATGGGGGCCAGCCATGAAAGCTAAGTCTAGGCAGGTCATCCAAGAAAGTTCTTTCCTTCCAACCATTATCACCTGGGACTCTGGTCATCGATAAATTTAAATAGAGTCCAGAGTCTCAATAGTTTACCCTGAGACAATGCCTGGCAGACTGAGATTACCCGACCCCCACCCAAGAACAGACCATTCAAGGGAAATTCCTGGCATTCCAAGCACTGTAAGTAGAAAACTGCCAGCATTTCACCAGGACACCCCTAGACAAATGTCAGCCAATCAGGGGTCCTGGACCTCAGAGACCCTTCACCCCCACCTTTACTACTATAAAAAGCCAATTCTAATTGAGCTCGGGGCTCTCTGGAATTCCAATATGTTGGACGTGCGGAGAGACCCAGTTTGCCAATTTGATTAAAATAAAGGTTTTTGCTTTTACATATGGGACTTGGTCTCCTTTGTTGGCTTTTATGGGGACCCACGGATTTGGGCATAACACGTATTTGAACATCTCCACTCTCAAAGAAGGCATCTTTGGGTAAACTGTTACACCCAGATCCGCGAAGTCCCCTCAAACCAACAAGGAGACCGAGTCCTGTATGTAAAAGCACAAAGAGCCTTTATTTTATACAAGTTTGCAAACTCGGTCTCTCTGCATGTCCAACGTATTGGAATAAACGGAGAACCCTGAACTCAGAGTTGGGTTTTTATAGTTGTAAAGGTGGGGATGAGGGGTTTCTAAGGTTCAGGACCCCTGATTGGCTGACATTTGTCTAGGGTGTCCTGGTGGGTGTGTACTGGCAGGTGATCCTATCTACAGCAATTGGAATGTTAGTCATTTCCTTTAGACAGTCTGTTCTTGGGTGGTGCTCAGGTAATCTCAGTTTGTGGTTCTTCCTGCAGCCGGGTATTGCTTCAAGGCAAACTACTGAGATTTAGGCCTCTATTGAACTTATTGAAGGCTGAGTTCTACTCTGGAAGGTGGTAATGGTTGGAAGTAAAGAACTTCCTTTGGGTGGTCTGTTTCTGTTGGCTCCTTAAATGAGAGCCTCAAGAGAGGCTTTCCTTCTTTTTGAGTTACCAACAAGGGACTCTCAACACAAGTTTGTTGTTGCGGAGCACGGTTGTACACGCAGGTAAGCCAGCAGCTCTGAGGCAAACCTCTGTGAGTTCAAGGCCAGCCTGGTGTAGAGTGTGAGTTCTCAGCAGGTGTTGTTACAGACCGAGACACTGCCTCAAAAGTAAAAAAAGTTTGTTGCTGTTTTGTGATCATTTTTCTTTCTGTGCTTACGATTGGATGGCGGACTGTTCCATTACCAGCCGCGATTTCCCGTGTAGCTATACCCTGCACCTTGATAAAGGCTTTTGTCTTTCACTGTTTGCTCTTACTGAAGTAATGTACGTGATTCTTTTTTTTTCCTTTTTTTAAAATTTATTTATTTTTTTAATTTATTAAAGATTTCTNTGAGCTAAGACAGAAGAACGAGGCCAAGCAACTTTGTCAAGGCCTCAGTTTATTAGGGACGGGTTACAGTTTATATATGGTAAGGGATGAGGGGCAGGGTACGGGATCTCGCAGGCCGCGTGGTTCCGGTCACGTAGCTCGGTTACATTCAGACAGACAGGCCAGAAGTCACAAGTGGCCACACCTGGTTCCCTGGATAGCTGGAATGTGAGGCGGGTTCCGCTAAGATTAGCAGTTAATTGGGTGAGGGGCAGGTTTTGTCAATAGAACATAACTATGGGTGTGAGGTTCTCTGCAGACTCCCTAGAGTGATGGTATCTGTAATGATTGTTAGGGGGGAAATGGCTCCTGACAATGAGGTATATATATGTATATATATCAAACTTGAGACATTTGTAGAATATGTGCTAAAAATAAAGCTGGTTTTACTTTCAGGATGTTATTCAGTTGAAAATCATCTTAGGGGTAGAATTCTCCTTTTGCTAAAGTCTCCATGCTTTATTAAATGACAAATGATACTTCCTTTTTGCCCAGTTTTAGAATGCATGTAACTATCCTCCCAACATGCATTTTGTTAAAATCCAAATGATCCACTGACCAACTATTTACTGTTGAGCTGTAGGTCATTCAGTTATTCCAGAATGAATCAGGTACATTCATATGTGTGGAAGAGTTAGGCTATAGTCAAACATGCAAATACATAATTGCAATGATGACTGATTTGTTCTGTATGGATATGCGAGCAACTTTAGTGGGAGGAAAGGAACAGAAAACACTTCCAAAACCTTACCTTGTAAATGTACAAACAATAGGTGTGTCCTCAGACTGGCTGGCTCCAGAAGGGCTGTCAAGTCTGTTTAGAACAGCCCCTGAATTCACTAGGAAAATCACTTACATTTCCATGGGGAGGGTGAGCTAATAACTGTGGGAAAAACTAAGGGAGATACAAGGCTAAGGAAATGCACGCAGACCAGTGGCTCTCAACCTTTCTAACACTGCAACCCTTTAACACAATTCTTCATGCTTGGTGACTCCCAATCATAAGATTATCTTGCTGCTACTTCATAACTGTAATTTTGCCAGTTATGAATCGTAATGTAAATATCTGCTATGCAAGGTATCTACTATGCGACCCCCAAAGGGGTCAAGACCCACAGGCTGAGAACTGATGATGTAGATGCTCAACATGGAAAAGTTTTGATTTGGATTTGAATTGCATTTTAATTATAATAACAAAGATCTGTGGTGTGCACAAACAATCATATAGGATCATGGTTTGCAGCACCGTTCGAAGGGTAAAGTTGTTGGCATCTCAAGGTTGATATGAGGAAGAAAAAAGCTCAATTATTGTCTGATTTATGGTTCAGACTCACTGCCACGTGAGGGCGAGATAGGCCATATAAGGGGAGCATAAAAGGATAAATTCAGTGCAGGATATAAATAGTGTGGAGAAGCTGATCAGAGGGACTCCATACAGGGATATTTACGGGAACTTGGAGAAATAGATTCAGAGGTGAGAAAAGGGATGTGGGCCAGTAACAGAGACAAGATGAGGACATCACGGAAGGAATACATGGGGATGCTTCTGAGAGGGTGTGGACTAGGAAACAGAGGAGCCCCACGTGTAGCACGAATAGTAAAAACCCAGAGACAGATATTGGGATTCAAGCTGAAGATCAGAAAAGCAAAGCAGCCAGGCCACTAGAGAGATCTTACCTCTACCAAGGCTCAGACAAACAAAGGGGCAATCCTGTCCTCAGAGTGACTGCAGACTGCAACGCTCTCCGCCAACCTCAGACTCCACACTCCACTGAGTTCCTGTCTCTTCCCTTTATATTCCTCTCTCAGCCCAGCCATATTGCTCCTGTGATGTGGGAGTCCCCTCTGTGTGCTGTCATTACCATTAATGAATAAAGAAACTGCCTTGGCCTGTTGATAGGGCAGAATTTAGGTAGGCAGGGAAGTCATTACTGAAT
>NW_026067901.1:2337316-2340009 GCF_014885135.2 Alexandromys fortis
TGTTTTTCATGAGGAAGCTGGATTTGTGTGCATGCATGCTTGCGTACGTGTGTGTGTGTGTGTGTGTGTGTGTGTGTGTATGTGTGTTATATACAAGCAGAGGGGGCTATTTGGAGGAAGAAGACCAATAAAAAAAGAACCGGAAGGTGTAGTAATAAGTGCGGCGGGGCTGTGTCCCCAACACCCCGGCCGCCTGTCTAGCTTATGCCCGAAATAACAACACACAAACTGTATTCATTTAAACACTGCTTGCCCATTATATCTAGCCTCTTCTCAGCTAACTCTCGCACCTGGACTAGCCCTTTTCTAATAATGTGTGTAAGCACCCCAAGGTGCGCTTACCGGGAAGATTCTAGCCTACGTCCATCCTGAGTCGGAGCTTCATCGCGTGTGTCTCTGAGAGCAGAGCTATCTCGCGTCTCTCTGAGGAGTCTTACCTCACTTCCTCTTCCTCCTGTTTACTCCTCCCACCTATGTTTTAACCTATCAGGGCAAGCAGTTTCTTTATTTAATTAACCAATGAAATCAACAGATTGATATATGACACTCCCACATCCGGAAGGATGGGGGGGAGTACAGGCAGGCAAATATTATCAGAGTACAACTATTTATGCACACACATATATGCAGTTGTCATAATGATATCCCTTATTTTTCATGTAACTAAAAACATGAATAAAAATAACGCAGAGAAACTGTTTTTAGTTCTTTTCCTGATGGTGTCTGTGCTATTTAACTTTTAACAACTTGACACAAACTAGAGTCATCTAGGAAGAGAGGCCCTCAATCGAGGAATTGCCTCAGTCTGGTTGGCCTGTGGACGTGTCTGTGGGCATTTTCTTGACTGTTAATTAGAGAATCTAGCCCACTGTGAGTGGTATCATCCCTAAGCAAGTGGACTGGGCTGTATAAGAAAGGTAGCTATGGTAGTCTGAATGTAATTGCCCCCATAAACACATAGGGAGTATTAAAAAGTGTGGCTTTATTGGAGTGGACATGACCTCGTTGGAGGAAGTGTGTCTCTGTGGAGGTGGGCTTTGAAGTTCCCAATGTTCAAGATACCATATAGTGTCTCAGTTGACTTCCTGTTGCCTGCAAGATGTAGGACTCATATCTATTCCTCAACTATTCCTCTAGCTCCACATCTGTCTGCATGCCACCACGCTCCCCACCATAACCAAAAGGGACTGAACTTCTGAAACTGTACGCGAATCACCCCAATTAAATGTTTTCTTTGTAAGAGTTGCTGTGGTCATGGTATCTTTTCAGAGCAATAGAAAACTCTAAGACAGTAGCTGCACAAACCATTGTGAGCCAGGCAGTTAACACATTTTCTACATGCTCCTATTTGAGTTCCTGCCCTGCCAACAGATTGATTATTACCAGAAAATGTAACAATCCCTCCCAGTCTGCTTTTGGCCATGGTGTTTATCACAGTGACGGTAAGCTAACTAGGATAGTGTCTGACATGGCTTTTCTCTCTGTGTGTGTGTGTGTGTGTGTGTGTGTGTGTGAGTTCATGCAGCAGAAAGGACAAACCAAAAATCTAGCCTGAATCTAAAGTGACAAGATAGCGTGTCTATTTAATGTAGGCTATACAGAAAATGTGGGACTCTAACTTCATAATTATTCAGCAAGAAGATGTATTTGGGGCACTGACTAATTTTTTCTCCTCTGCTTAATCCTAAAGAGAGCTAATTCTTTGGGGTTTTAGTCCACAATAATAATAACTAAGTATGTATAAATCATTTGGTCATTAGCAACTTAAATATACTGGATCTGGTAGCTGAAGCTTTGATGTGATGGTATAAGAACCAGTGATGGGTTTAAAGATACCGTGGGAAAATGGAGATAGTATCTGTATATCTTACATGCAAAAGGGATCTGTGGGAAGGTTAGACAGCCTACTGTGAGCACAGCCCTAGCAAGGTGAGCCATAGCCAGATCCCTCCATTGGCTGATGCTGTGTAGAAGGTTGCTGCTGGCAGCTGTTGTAGGTTAAATGATGGTATTGCCACCAATGCCAGTATCACCACCCTGTGTGTATGCCAATACGACACCGTGCAGTAGTGCCCCTCTGCTGCTGAGATGGGTCTTTGACTCATGGTTGGTTACTGCATTTTGTTTCAAAGCGTAGACAGTGGCTGGGTAGTGGTGGCACACACCTTTAATTTCAGCACTCAGGAGGCAGAGGCAGAAGGAGCTCTGTGAGTTCGAGGTCAGCCTAGTTTACAAGAGCTAGTTCAGGACAATTTAGGCTGTTACACAGAGAAACCCTGTCTCAAAACCAAAACCAAAACCAAACAAAACAAAAACCCAACAAAGTGTAGACAGTACTCCCTGCCAGAGTCCACGGAATATTTCTGCTGTAGCTTCCATGGTAAAGCACAGGTCTTGCTCCCCAGTTACCCAGAGATTTCCCCCAAATCGAGTGGGGCTTATATGCCAAGAAACCAAGAGTACCAATAGACTTACATTTGACCACGCCTTGCAGCTCGCAGTGTCTTTTTTTCCCCCCATGATCATGGCTCTGATTTTTATTCTTACATGTGTGATGTAGTTTGGATGTTAAACATCCCACAAAGGCCCATGTGTTTAAAGGGAGGTGGTGGAATTTTTAAATGTTGGGCCTTGAAAGTCATTAGGTCATCAAGTCATCAAGGGTATGCCATTGTAAGAGGTTTTTTTTTTTG
>NW_026067901.1:2343731-2379375 GCF_014885135.2 Alexandromys fortis
AGCCCAAAGAGCAATCAGGGTTCCCTGCCCTGTGGGAAGTCCAAGGACCTCCCACCTCTATCCAGGTCTAGTAAGGTGAGCATCCAAACTGCCTAGGCTCCCACAAAGCCAGTACGTGCAGAGTAGGATCAAAAACCCATTGCCATTGTTCTTGAGTTCTTGATATATTTACAAATCTCAATTCTTAGTATGTTTGTACTGGCTGGCTTGTGTGTCAACTTGACACCAGCTAGAGTCATCAGAGAGAAAAGAGTCTCAGTTGAGGACATACCTCAATGAGAACCAGCTGTAAGACATTTTCTTATTTAATAATCAACAAGGGTGGGACCAGTCCATTGTGGGTGGTGCCATCCCTAGGTAGGTGGTCCTGGGTTCTGTAAGAAAGCAGGCAGAGCAAGCCAGGGGAAGCAATTTAGCAAGCAGCTCTCCTCCATGCCTCTGCATCAGCTCCTGCCTCCGGGATCCTGCCCTGTTTGAGTTCCTGTTCTGACTTCCTTCAGTGATGAACAGCAATGCTCACATGTAAGTCAAATAAACCTTTTCCTCCCAACCTGCCTTTTGGTCATGGTGTTTTGTCACAGCAAAAGAAACCCTAAGACAATATTAATAATTAATTGAGGTGGGCTGTGGTGGCACACGCCTTTAATTCCAGCACTTGGGAGGCAGAGGCAGGCGGATCTCTGTGAGTTCAAGACCAGCCTGGTCTACAAGAGCTAGCTCCAGGACAGGCTCCAAAGCTTCAGAAAAACCCTATCTCAAAGAACTAAAAAACTAAAAAAAAAAAAGAAACCCTGTCTCTACCCCCTCAAATTAAAATTTAATTAATAATTAATATTAATAATTAATAAGAAAATAGTTCCTTCTTTGAGATTGGAAAACTAAAGGTCACAAGGTTAATTGACTAACCCTAAGTTGACAAATGAGGAGACTGACATCTGTGTGCCTGTCACGTGTTGAGCCTAGATGCACTCACAGTTTCTTATTTAAATATCACAGTGTAATGCTCCCATTGCTCCTCACATTAGTCAATAGAGGGGTTGATCCAGGTTTTCTGTGGAAAAGCATATTCTCACTTTATATCCCCGGTGGATCTGCCTTCCCTTTTGGCTCCCTTTTCATCATTTTCGTACCAGCTGTTGTGTTATGCTTGTATCTCAAAGATATTTGTTGAAGAAATTCATGTATAAAGCCTCCCCTTATGCTTTGCACACAGAACGGTATTGTGCAGAGTTAGTTCTGACAGCTTCGCTCCAGAGCACCGGTCAGTGAGAAGTTCTGTTTCTAGGGGTGTGTACACTTACTTACCCTGGGTATATTTCATGTCAGGTACGTCACTAAAATGTAGACATTCCTGAATGGAAGTGTAAAATTGGAAATGTAAAACTGAGATGTGTTTGTGCGGTACACACTCACTGAGATATGCCTTTACCGAGACATGTCTGTGTGGTACACATTCAATGTGGTCTGCCCTTACTGAGACATGTTTGTGTGGTACACATTCATTGTGGTCTGTCTTTACTGAGACATGTTTGTATGGTACATATTCAGTGTGATTTGCCTTTCTGAGACATGTCTGTGTAGTACACATTCAATGTGACGTGTCTTTACTGAGACATGTCTGTGTGGTACACAGTCAATGTGGTGTGCCTTTCGCTACCACAGTTTCAGCATCTCTTTGGTGCCCATGAATCCTAGAAGTCCTGCTTTCTCTCTCAAGTGGCTCATGACTGGGGAGGATATCTCAGTGGACACAGCTCCTGAAGAGATTAGAGCATCAGCCGGTGTCTTTTTAGCTCTGATGGCATCTAAGGCTGCCAGCTTCCAGCACAGTGAAGCCCAGGCTTCTGCCGCATTTGAACTTCGTTCCCAGGCACAGCTCTAGATGACTCTCCTTTTCAGGGCTGTAGTCCAGAGATGTGAGTACCTGGAGACTGGCGTGTGCTTCCTTGCCTTAGTTCATCTTTCTGGGTTGGATCCTTGTCAGTCTATACCAGGTTTCCTCAGACTTCTTCGTCTTGTCTCTCTACCCATCTTGCCTTTTTGATCTTTTTTAGAAGGGATCTGAGAGAACTTTGTGTTAAAGAAAGCGGGATGAGCATGTAGCTATTATAAAGGCCCTTGTGCAAAGATGCTTTTTTAAAAAAGAAATTGGGAGGTGGAGATGGCTCAGTGGTTAAGAACACAGGCTTCTCTTCCAGAGGACCTGGGTCAATTCCCACATGGAAGCTCACAACTGTCTGCAACTCCAATTCCTGAGGATCTGACACCCTAACACAGACATACATGCAGGTAAAACACCAAAACACATAAAATAAATATATGAAAAAAGAAATTGTTTTATTTTATACTATGCGTGTGTATCTGTGTATAGATATGTGTACGGAGATAGTTGGAAGTCAGAACAGGGCAACAGCTGCTTGGAACTGGGTTTATGGGCAATTGTGAATCACTGGATGTGGGTGCTAGGAACCAACTTGGGTCTTCTATAAAAGCACCAAGGGTTCTAACTGCTGAGTCCTCTCTATAGCCTCTAACACAAACACTCTTGAACAGTATCTACTGTCTCCATTTCCTGGCAGTACAGATACACCAACTGGCCTTCAGGTCTGTACTCTGGTTGGCTTCCTGAGCACCGAGCTGGGCAGGTAGGCTTTTAGCCACTGCCATTCCTACATTGCCTCTCCCAGGAGGTCCTAGGCCTCCAGGCAAAGAAGCAGTCATAGTGAAGGCTAGAGAACTAAGCTCCAAAGAATTGACCTTGGTTCTAAGACTAAACTTTAAGGTGTAAACCTGGAGTCTGTCTAAGCTGCTGGTTCAGGATGGCTCCAAACCATGATGTAAGTGCATCTCCGTCCTTTGGCATCTCATCTGCACCCGGGATGCCGAGAACGTCTTCTCAACATCTGGTTGAGATAGGCTCTTCTACTTCATAATAATGCAGCGAGGTTATACAGGACACAGGAACCAATGGGGAGAGGATCCCTGAGCAGGATTTGAGAGTGTCAGTCTTCACTTGCGTGCCATCGTGTTCCCTTTCAGTCGCTCAGCGTGCCTGCTCGGGCAGGAGCCAGGCTTTCAGTTGCTGTTGGTAGAGCAGAAGCTTGAGGTGTGGGATGGAACATGGGATTTGGAAAAGATCTGGGGGCAGAGGAATCTGCATTAAAATGAAGTCTTTAGGTAAAAATATGTGTTTTTATATAAACAGGAAAATCTTGCAAGTGATTTTTTTTTAACTTTCTAAACAGCACTATAACTTGGGATTTAGACTTTGCAAATATAGGGCAACATCACACACACATTCACACCACAGAAATAAAATTATACATGAATAATATTATTTTTCACAGAATTACTCTCTCAGCTCCAAAACTCCCTTTTCACAACATCACTAAACATGCAAGTGGGAATTGTTTTTTGATCAGTATAAGGAAGAGGGCCAGCTTAAAAACCCTATATTTGGATCTTGATTTATGTAACTTAAGAGACTGAAGTTTTGTCCTCCAAGTTAGAACTCATCACAGATATGGCATGACTAACTTAGGAAGTATCCTAAAACCAGCTCTTTTCAGCTACTCTGGAGATGTTGCCATCTGTCTGTAACCTGACATCTATGTGTATGATTAGGTGTTTAGTTGGGAAATGAAGTATTCTACTGGCATGTCCCTAGCAAGGTGAGGTTTAATTAGAACAGAGCTCAGAATTGAGTTCCTCTAGACACATGGATTGAACCAGATGTTCAGGGGAAAGTATAGGAATGTCTATACACATTGTCGAATAAACCTCTATGCATATATATATATATATATATATATATACTTTTATTTTTTTATTAAACAATAAATCCTGAGAGTCAGAAATTAGGGAATAAACCTGAAAGATTCATGGAGCAACAGAGAAAGAGTCACCTCACCTTCTTCTCCACTTTCCCCTAAAAGTTTCTCCCCTCTATCTCTTTTGGCCCCTCCTTACTCCTCCTGTGTGTCCCTCTGTCTTCCTCTGAGTCCTCCAGGAAACTCTATGGTCCAGTCCTGCGAGCTGAATGTGGACTTCATCCTCTACACCGAGGTCTGACTCCATTGGCAGTCTCGGAGCAACAACGCCAACAGATCTCCCGCAACGGATGTATACCACCATTGTTCATTAGGTGCCAGTCAATGGTTCTTAACCCGGGGGTCGCGGCCCCTTTGAGGAGTTGACGGACCTTTCACAGGGGCCGCCCAAGACCACCTGCATGTCAGGTTTTCATGTTTTGATTTATAGCAAAATTACAGTTATGAGGTAGCAATGAGAATAATTTTTATGACTGGGGTCACCACACCATGAGGAAATGGGTCGCAGCATCAGGAAGGTTGAGAACCACTGAGTTAGTGATGTTAGGCTTTGTGAGTGTAGTTCATTTTTCCCCAATACCTGACAGAAAATCTGCAATTTTCACAGTGGGTGGCTTATTTTGTTTTGGATTCATTGATCTTTCTTTTTCCCTTCCTTCCTTCCTTCCTTCCTTCCTTCCTTCCTTCCTTCCTTCCTTCCTTCCTTCTTTCCTTCATTCTTTCTTTAATTTTTTTTGCTTAACACACCGAGAGATGTATTTCCTGGTATCATTTTCATACAGGTATTAGTACATTTTGTTCTTATTTGCCCTTACCCCTCCATTTCCCATTTTGTTCATTCTTGTCCCACAAAGGGTCCCTCGGTGTGCCTGGTTCATGACATGTCTATTCCATACCCATTTGTTCCCCACTTTAGACCTCTTCCTCCCTGCTCATAGTCTGCTACTTTCACAACATCCCTCTCCCTTAGTTCTCCCTTAGTTCTGCATATGACAGAAAATGGGCACCACTTGTTCCTGAGCCTGCCTTATTTGGTCTAGCATACTAATCCTTAGTTCCATCCATTTCCCTGCAAATGGCACAATTTTATTTTTATCTGTAGTAGTCAAATGAAATTCTTCCATGCACGGGCACCACGTTTTCTTTACCCATCTGCAGATGGACGTGGAAGCCGCTCTCTTCCGTGGCTGTTGTGAGCGCTGCAGCGGTCAGCACGGCTGGCCGAGCATCTCTGTGGGGGCTGGCTTAGAGCCCTGGGGTGGATTATGCCAGGAGTGGTACAGGTAGGGCAGAGAGTGGCTGCACTTGTAGTTTTGAGACACCTTCAGACATAGTTCCATAGTGGCTATACTGGTTTACATTCCCACCGTCATTTGGAATTCTTTCAAGAATTTTCTCTTCATTTCATTAATGCATTTATCAATCAGAATATTTGGATTTTTGGTTTTCAGTTTTTGTAGATTTTAAAAAAATACATTCTAGATATTAATCCCCCTGCCTGCTGTATAGTTGTCAGGGGCTTTCTCATGCATTCCTTAGGCTGGTTTCTCATTCCGTTGCTATGCAGATGGTGTTTCTAATATATAATATAATGTGATTTATTGAATTTGAATTCCATTATTGGTAAAAAGTTCACATTTTTAAAAAAAAAACACTTTCTTCAGAAACAATTCATAGTTAAAAAAGAAATGCTTAAAATACTTTAGCTATTAACAATCCTTATAGGATTTTTTCAAGTACTTTGGGTTGAGCAAAGATAAAACTTTGATGTGCCAATTTGAGCTTCCTGGTCAGACATAAAGCAATGTCTAGGGTACATATTTGTTATATTAATATAAGATTTAACATTGCTGAAAACTACTTTTAAAATTATTTTATGCATCAGCTTCTACTGAACCAAACTGGCTCTTCTGCCAGCCCCAGTCTGCATGGTCATCCTGAACCTCATGCTTTCATTGCTGTAACTCTCTTTCCCTTTTGTTGAAAATATTTTTTCTCGCATATTATGTTCTGATTATGGTTTCCCCTCTTTCTACTTCTCCCTACTCCTCCTTACCTCCCCTCCTATCCAGATCCACCCCTTTTCAGTCTCTCATAGAAAAACAAACAGGCTTCTAAGGGATAATAATAAAATATAACAAAATAAGATATAAGGTAAAACAAAAACTAACACATCAGAGTTATACAAGACAAAAAAAGAAGGAAAAGAACCCAAGAGAAGGTACAAGAATCAGAGACCCATTAGCTCTGACACACAGGAATCTCGTAAAAACACTAAACTGAAGCCATATGTATGCAGAGGACCTGGTGCACATCTGGGCAGGCCCTGTGTGTGCCGCTTCAGTCCCTGTCAGATGCCCTTGGATCATGTGATTTAGAGGACCTTGTTTCCTTGGTGTCCTTCAGGCCCTCTGGCTCTTACACTTCTCTGCCTCCTTTTCTTCTGGGTTTCCTGAGCCCTGAGGAGATGGTTTTAATGGACACATCCCATTCAGGACTGAGTCTTCCAAGATCTCCCACTCTGCATATTGCCTGGTTTCAGGTTTCTGCATTTGTTCCCATCTTCTGCAGGAGGAAGCTTCTCTGATGTAGGCTGAGCAAGACAGTGATCTATGAGTACAGCAGAATATTGTTAGATGTTGTTTTATTGCAATTTTTTTTTTAAATAACAGCAGTATTTGGTTTTACCCTGGGTCCCTGGACTATTTAATAATCAGGTTCTTAGTCACTCAAGCAGGGTATATGGGTTTCATCTTGTCGAGTGGCCCTTAAGTCAGATATTCTTTATTTTTGACCACAAGCTCTGTGCCACCATCGGGCTAGCTTATCTTGTAGCAAGGACACCATTGCTATCAAAGGGTTTGTGACTGGTTTGACATTTGAATTTCTCTTTTGGTAGCATGCAGAGCTCTTATACCAAAGACACTAAATACTTAGGAGTGAGGTCTCTATGGAAGCTCCAGCTCAACTTCTTCAGTGAGTTGTGTAGGTGTTATCTTCAGCAGTGGGACTTACTGTCAGTTTGTGGAGAGCATCCTGTAGAACTGGCAACAGCCTGGATTGTTTGGGGACTCCCATGGGACCGACCACTTTAACCAACAACTCTCTTAGAGATAACCCAGTCCCAGTACTGGAGATACTGGAGTCCCAGTACTGGAGACAAGAGATGGCAAGATTAGACTTCTTTCTCCATTATTTTTCAGTTTCATTTAGATTGGCTTTATATATATATGTATATATACATACATATATATATACACACACACATATATTTTAGGAAGCTTCTATTGTATTAGGTATTAGCAACTTGGCCTGGACATCACCATGACCCTGGTGGCAATGCAAGTCACCTAGATCAGTATGGCCCCCAGAAACATGGCCCTAGGACACCAACATGGTCTCAGGTGGCTGACCAGTCCCCAGGTATCCACGTGGCCCTCGGTGGTGACAGGAGCCATGGACATGAATTCAGACCCTGGCTGCTGTATGGTCCGAGCAGCAGCAGCTTGGCCGGGATATCACCATGGCACTGTGTGACAGCGCGGGCCGCTCAGATTGGCACAGCCCGAGCAGCGGCACAGTATCTGTTTTAATATTAATGAAAGGTTAGGTGTTTACGCTTTTTCTGGATTTATTTCTGCATCTTCCAATCCACTTTCATTGTCTCCTACCTGTGGCTGGTGTCGTGTTGGCTACATGCTAGTTCTGTTATTATGAGCTTATCAGTTTTTTTTTTTTTTTAAACCTATGAAATCCTGAGCACAAGCCAGTGGTAGGTTATTTTCTGGTTCCAGATAAGGAGCATCTAATCTCTGGTCTTTGACCTGGGGATCCATGCTGAAGGCTCCCACTGTGCAGGAACTTTGTGCCCGAGAGACTGTTGCCATTGTCAGTTAGCTGCACCTTCTCCTGCAGGCTCTTCCTTTCTCGGATTCTTCCCTGAGCCACCCAGGATTCGCAACTCCTGCCACGGTATGTTTTCTAACAGGGACAGCAGGAACTGCGCGTCTCTCTCTCCTCAGACACATCCCAGCCTCAGGAAAGGCTTTGTTCCTCTTATATGATAAGATGTCACCTTTTGCCATATCCTGTGCTCCTCTGTGGCTCACGTGAAAACCTTTGGTTCAGCCTTCAGCGAGTTAACTGTGTGTGGCTCTTAAAGATACAAAGTAGGAATTTGCATGACCATTTCCCATTCTGAGTTAAAATTTATTTTGAAAATCAATGCTAGAAAATGATTTCTTTCATATCATTGTTATGTAGAGTGTGGTCCACTTTGAGTTATAGTACCTTACCTTATATAGCTTGCCCTGGGGGGATTTGTACCAATACAAACACTTTGGTCCTGTCCCGTCCCTGCCGCGTCAGCATCTGTACTTCATGAACTGAACACCCCTTGTGATCTTTATGAGTATTGGAATTTGAAAAGTAGACATCCTAGATACCTCAATGAAGAGACAGTGACACATTTATGGAAAATTTAAAATGCATCGAGAAATTTTATATATATTTATATATCACAGCCCCAAAGCAAACATCTTACTTAATGCTGAGATTTTATCCTTAAGTCAAACATAAGACAAGGATGACCAGTATCACTACTACTGTCTAAAACTACTTTTTTTAAAAAAAAAAAAGATTTATTTAATTATTATGTATAAAGTGTTCTGCCTGCACATCAGAAGAGGGCACCAGATCTCATGTCAGATGGTTGTGAGCCACCACCTGGTTGCTGGGAATTGAACTCACGACCTCTGGAAGAGCAGCCAGTGCTCTTAACCTCTGAGCCATCTCTCCAGCTCCCTAAAACTACTTTTAAAATGTTGGGGCTGGAGAGATGGCTGAGCAGTTAAAAGCACTGACTGCTCTTCCAGAGGACCGGGGTTCAGTTTCCAGCACCCACATGGCAGCTGGCAACCACCTGTAACTCCAGTTTCCAGGGGATCTGACACCTATGGCAAAACACCATTGCACATTAAAAAAAAATGTCATTCAATGTCACTAGAGAAAGGAGTGCTTTTCAAAGAGGAAGAGGTGTAGTGATATTTCATTTATGCTCTAAAAATAAAGTTTGCCTGAAGATCAGAGGGTGGAGCTAGCCACTAGATAACCATAGAGATCTGGAGGTCTGTATAGACAAGACAGGAAGTGCTATGGCTAGGTGGAGAGAGGAATATAAGGTGGGAGATCAGCCCTTTTTGGCCGGGTTAGCAAGTTAAGAGTTGGCTGCGTGGTTTGTTCCTTTCTCTCTCTGATCTTTCAGCATTTACCCCGCTCTCTGGCTCCAGATTTTTATTATTAGGACCAATTAGAACTCATGTAACAAAAAGGGGTTAGGAACTATCTCTGTGCTGTACAAACATGAGGACCTGCGTTCAGATTCTCTGAACCCACATAGAAAGTCAAGCATGGTGGTGTGCATCTATAATCCCAGCCCCAAGGGCAT
Source organism: Alexandromys fortis (assembly GCF_014885135.2). NCBI lineage: Eukaryota > Metazoa > Chordata > Mammalia > Rodentia > Cricetidae > Alexandromys > Alexandromys fortis. The sequence goes on from NW_026067901.1 coordinate 2,353,008, forward strand.
GGGAAGCAAACAAGGAAGGAGACAACGTGTGCCTTCAGCCTCTGACCTCTAAACATGAGCACATGCTCTATATGTGAGCACATGGCTCTATACATGAGCGCATGGCTATATAACACATAAAGGAAAGGGCTAAGCCGCCTGTATTTATGAGTCACATTATGTTGTTATGTGGATAATGTTTTCAGATCTTTGAAGAAACTACTCAAACACTTAAGTTAGTAAAGTGGCGGAGTTTAAAATTAGCGTATAGAAGGGCTGGTAAGATGGTTCAGTAGGTAAAAATACTTGTCACAAATCCGATTGTAATGTCTGCTCTGTCCCTTTAAGAGACAAGCCACACCCACTCCCTCTCCTGTCTGCAGAGGCAAGCTAATTTTCAGCTTCTAGCCTGAGTCCCTTCTCTTTTTTGTCTCTCCCCTGAAGAGACAGCTTTTGCCTCACTCCATTCTCCCCACTTCTCCCCACCCCCCCTCTGTCTCTCTCTGTGTTTCTCTCTGCTCTTCCCTCTTCTCCCCTTCTCCCCTTTCCCCTTCCCTTCCATAATCCACTAAATAAATATCGAATCTCACTCTCCATGTCTCTGTCTTTCGCCCGCAGCACAGCGTGGCTCCCTGACCAGGACCAGCCACCTTCGGAGACCTACAGGTGGTCTCATGGTGTGCCCATCTGTTTGTCTCTCCTCGTGGGACTCGCTGCCCCTCGTGGCCTACTGAAGCCACTTGGGGAACTACATTGTCCCTCTCTGGGACTGGCTGCACTTGGGACCCGCTGCCCACTGCCGTTGCTTGGGGGACCTGCAGCATTTCTGCCTCTGCAGCCACTTGGGGAACCACAGTATTTTACTTTTACCATTACAATGATGACCTGAGGGCAATCTCTAGAACCCACAGGGCAGGGAAAGAACCAATATCCAAAAGTCACCCTCTGATCTCCACACCCTATACATGTGTATGCCCACACCACTCACACACACACACACCCTCACATATATATATATACACACACACAACAGACTAAATAATTAGTGTTGAAATGCTTAAAAATTAGCATATAGGAAGCAATAGATTTTTTATGTAAAAGAATAACTAAGAAACTTTTAAGATTTTTTTTTTTAGTGGACACAAAAATACCAAAGCACAGATCTAATAAGAACTGATCAAAATGGATAGATACAGTGTTCCTCAGATATATAAACAAAGCCATACTGATTAGAATAAGGAAATTCATTATTATAAAAATATACACATCAGTGTTTTCCTTGAAGTTTAACAAATTGATTAAATATTTCATTTTTTTAAAAAACTAAATATAAATAGCTTAGCAAACCTTAAAAAAGAAAAATAATGAGCAAGGATGCAGTTTTAAGCCAGATGTTAAAACGGTTGATGAAGTCTCTATAATTAGAAGACAACTATATTGGCAGGTGAATGAACTGGCAGCCAACGGAACTAAATAGAAAATACAGAAATAGGCCTGAGGGACATAGGACTTTAGACTCCAAGGAGGGCTGCCTCTGACATCAGCGGAGAAGCACAGATTTCCATAAGCGATGCTGGGACAGTGGGCATCCACTGGGAAGGACAGAAATGGCTCATCCTGTGTGCCATACACTCGTCTGCTAATCCAAACACTAGAGGAAAACAAGGCGAGTTCCTTCATAAAAGTCGGTGAGATTTCCCCAAACTTAGGGGAAACTTAACTATTTCGGTTATATTTTAAAAGGTCTGTGTGAAAAGTAAGTCAGCAACCAACTCAAAAGCTAAGCAAGACACTAGTGCTGTCTGGGGAAACATCTGTGACTCCCGTTATCAACGACAGGGTAACGTCTTAACAGCTAATGAATTTCTATAAATTGAGAAGGCAAATAACACCGGCCTGTTAAACTGAGTAGGAATTCACCACACATAGTTCACAAGAAAAGAAATGCAAATGGCCCATCCAGATGCGATAAGATGTTCCAGTCCGTTCCTCACTAGAGAGAGGAAAATTAAAACTGCATTAAAACACCATCTCTGTCCTGACAGGCTGGCAAAACTCCAAGGGCTTAACAATGGGACTGGCGAGGTTGGAGAGAAATTGGCACTCCCATCTCCCATGTTTTGCTGATGAGATAAAAGGCCCGCCCAGAGGAGGAGATGTGTCCATTATCAGCGTTCCACACGCATTCATATTTTGACCCATCAATTCCATGTCAAGAAATCTTTCTTATGAAGTCACTGGTGGAAAATATGGAATGGCACATAAACAAGACAATTCAATTTGTGTGTGACAGAAAACTAGAAAACAACCCGTGCCCGATGCCAAGAGCCTGCTTAAAATGAACTCGTACATAGCCACACAAGGGAAAAAAGTTCAGGGCAGAAAACGCCTATACCATGCCATTCCTTACCCGAGAGCACGGATACATGTTTTGTTTATGTTAATTAATTAGTATGACCCATATCTTCTTAATTAATGCTAATTAATTAAACAATAGGTGGAGAAGAGCCCACCCTACTACAAAGGGTTCTCTGGGGAGTAGAGAGGAGGGTAACAGGGCTGCAGGAAAGGAAATGCTGGCCTAGGCTTCTTTAAATATGTTTTATTTTATAGATGTACTTAGTTTTTGGATTTTCAAATCAAGCAATAAACATTTTTACCGGATATTAAAGTAAAATTGGATAAGTATGAAGAAAACAAGAAGCAAGGATATCTTTAAGAAAAGAAAACAAAGAAGTGAAATTAAAAAAAAAAAACTAATAATGTGCTTCCCATCTGTGGCATTGTGACTCAGTCACACAGAGGGTCACTTCTGGTGACTTTAAGACACGTGCAAGTTCAGATATTCACAGTGATATAAATATACAGTAAGGATGGGAAGAACCAAATGTCATGTTGTATTTAGTAGGCTTGTTGGTAATATTTATAGGGATATTGTTATTTTGAAGCCATAGCAATACATGAAGTAAACAATTATGCGTTGTCATTTAGCACCAAGATCTTTCAGGATAAAGTGATACATATATAAAATTAATGTTGTTAAATTAAAATCCTGTAGTCTGGAAATATATGAACTCGTATTTATTTTCTTTAAAAATAATTTATTTACTTTTATTTCATTTGCATTGGTATTTTGCTTGCATGTTTGTCTGTGTGAGGGTGTCAGATCTTGGAGTTAGAGACAGTAGCTAGGTGCCATGTGGGTGCTGGGAATTGAACCTGGGTTCTCTGGAAGAACAGCCAGTGTTCTTAACCTCTGAGCCATCCCTCCAGCCCTGAACTCATATTTCTGTCCCTAAGAAAACAATAGCAAACACAGCAAAACTTACTTCCTAACTCAGGGCCTTGGAAAGGGCTAGAATCTGTCATGTCATAGAAACAGCTAACACCTTCAGTTAATTCTCAGGCTCGAAATACCAAGTCTGGAACACCATGTAGTGCTGGAGAACAAAGAGGACAGCTGAGACATCAGGTGCTTCTGAAAACGGTTCATACGCCAGGATGAGGCATCTTCCACTGGGCACAGATGAGACTATTTGAATATCTGAAAGAATAATGACTATAATGAATTAAAAAAAATCAAACACATGACCGAGGGATGATGATGTTAGCTGTGATGAAGTGCATTTGTGAGCACTTGAGTTGAAATCCTCAGAACCCATGTGAAAGCTGGGAATGGTAGCTTACACACCACTAATTCCAGCATTCCCTGCAGAGGCAGAGGCAGAGGCAGAAGCAGAGGCAGGAGAATCTGAAGCTCTCAGGCCAGCTCTCCTAGTGTACACGATGGAGAAACGAAAGAAACCCTACCACAAGTAAAGTGGAAAGTGGGGACCAACATCTGGGTACCCTTCACTCTCTGCATGATCCCCACGCCTTTGCTCTCACGCACGAATATATATACACATACATGTTACAAACATATAAGACTTAAAAAAGATTTTTTCATCTTTATTTTATGTGTATGAGTGTTTTGCCTGCATGTTCGTGCACCTGCATGTCTGGTGCCTGTGGAGGTCAGAAGAGGGTGAAGGATCTTCTGGAAATGGAATTATGGTTATAAACCACCTTGTGGGTGCTGAGAATCGAAGCCAAGTCCTCGACAAGAGCAGCCAGTGCCTTCACTACTGAACCATTGCTACACACACACAAGATTCTAGAAATAGAAAATATATCAAAAGCTCATTCTCAAAGAGGAAACAAAAATTAATAGGCAAACCTTGAAAGCTGTGAGAAGCCATTTTGATGTTTTGGAAACTAATGAGAAAAAGAACAAAGTGTTTCCCGATTTCATGAGCAAACTTGAAAGTCACAGTCAGTGCTTTTCATGTAAAGGATAATCTGTACAGAATAATTTTTAGCTGAGAATACTAGAATTAGGGAAATGCAGCCCACTGTTTGCAGCCATAATAGAGTCGTGAATCTTGGATGGAAACTTTTCCAGGATAGCTCAGGCACACTTTGTTCCAGGATAGCTCAGGCACACCCATGTATTCATTAATCTTAACCAGGAGTGGCAACCAGATGTTAATGCTTCCCGAAGTGACACAATTTAACAAGTGTCCAGTATCACTTCCAAATATTGCCCCTGAAAAGAGTCAAAATGAAACCAGTCCTTACTGGGTATGGTGATGCAGGTCTTGTTATTGGGGAAAGAGAGGCAGACAGAGCTCCTTGAGTTACAGACCAGCCAGGGCTACCTAGTAACACCCTGTTTCAAAAACGAGACGAGGGGCTGGAGAGATGGCTCAATGGTTAAGAGCACTGACTGCTCTTCCAGAGGAGCCAGATTCAATTCCCAGCACCCACATAGCAGCTCACAACTGTCTGAAAATGCAGTTCCACGAGATCTGATACCTTCACACCAATGCACATAAAATAAAGTTAAATAAATCATTAAAAAATTAAAAAAAACTAGACAAAACAAAACCCCAAACACACACACACACACGCACAAACCCACTATAAAAACTTTACATCTATAGCAGCCAGAACACACAAAAATGAAATACATTGAATGGCACTATAAGAAGGCAATCAGCCAACCCAAATGAGATAAATTTATCAGCAACTTAGTTTCTTTAACAATTAAAGGCATAAGAAAAAAAATGTGGGCAATGGCATTATTAATTAGTAGACTTAAGAGACCAATTAGTGAAGCACAATGTGGTATGCTTGCTTGGATCCCCATTCAAACAAACCAATTATAAAGACATTTAAGACGCAAGCAGATTTTCATCATTAACATAAATGGAAGTGTAGTATAAAATATACTATTAAATTACCATTTTAGCTGCTTTTAATTGTATGGTCACTTCAGGGGCGTCAAATACATTGTTGTACAGCCACCACGACAACCCAACCCAGAACTACTCTTTTACCTTCCTAGACTGAAATTCTGTGCCCAGGGACGGTTACGTCATCAGCCCCTGAAAACCACTGTTCCGCTTTCTGTATCTTACTACACTCACCATTTCTCTCCCTTCCGATTGGCTTGTTACCCATTGCACAGAGCGTTCAGTGTCCAGACACATCATAGCAAGTGTCCATTGCCTTCATTTTCAAAGGTTGTGTGATCGTCCATTGTCTGTATGGACAGCATTTGATTTACTCACCCGTTTATCTGTGGACACCTGGGGGCTTCTACCTCTTGACTGATGTGAACATGGACGAGCAGATGTCTGCCCAGGTCTCTGCTTTTGATTCATTTGTACAGACCCAGGGAGGGGGAGGGCTGGGACGTAGAGCTGCTTTGCCAGGGAGGGGAGAGCTAGGTTGTAGAGCAGCTTTGCCGGGGCGGGGCTGGGGGAGGGCTGTGCTAGGACATAGCGCAGCTCTGGTTTTAACTTTTGAAGGGTTTGCCAACTGGTTCTCCACCGTGTCAGTGTTGATTTAAGTTTTACCAGCCACGTGTGAATATTTCCATTTCTGCTTAATCTCACCAGTTCACCTCTGTGTCGGTGACTGCTGTCATGGTGGAGGTGAAGGAGTACTTTATGGTTTTGATCAATGATATTGACCATGTATTAATTTGCTTATTAGCTTTTTTTGCAGACTCTTCTTTAGAAAAATGTCTATCAAAGACCTTTTCCCATCTCAAAATCAAGTTTGTTTTTGTTGTTGAGTTTAGGAGTTTATTATGTGGTTAAGTCCTTATTAAATCGTTTAAGTCCTTATCAAATCTATAATTTGGAACTCTGCTGATAATATTCTTTATCCATAAAATTAAAAATTATTTTGAAGTCCAACTGATCTTTGTTAGAACGTCTAAAATATCGATGCTAGGTCCATCTTCATTCTAAGGTTTTTATAGTATAGCTATTAAGCTTAATGTTTGCTACTTTTTAATTGTTTTCAGTACTGGTGCTAGATAAGAATGCAAGTTCAGACTCTGTTCCTGGGAACCCCAGTGGCCACACCTGACCTGGACTCAATAAAATGGGTAGAACTAGAAAAAAAATCATCCTGAGTGAAGTAATCCAGACTCAAACAGATAAATATGGAACACATTCTCCTATATGTGGATGTTAACTTTTAAGCCTTTGATAGGTATGCTCATATCTGAATGTCCACAGAGGTGAGGTTTAGAGTAAGGACTAGAAGGCAGGAAGGACCTCTCAGGGAAGGGGGTAATAGAATATATAGTTAGACAGAAACAAGGGGGGGGGACACTAGAATAGAAGGAATTGAACACAGGGTGATGGAAGAATAAGGGACAGTTAATGCTAAAGGCCATTTGATGGATCATATGGAAACCTACTACAGTAGAAACTTCTTCAAATACATGTATGAAAGAAATCAAAAGGGAGTCACCAAGTAACAGGAAAGACAAGCCCCAATTAGAAATCTCTTGCCACCAAGTAAAACCTCCAGTGCCAAAAATGGGTTAAATCTAATTGAATTGTTGGCCAAAGGGGCCCCATGGAAACCTCCAAACAATTCAGGCTTTTGCCAAGCTGTTGGCTACTTCCCACAAACTGATGGCAAGGTCCTATAGCTGAAGTCAACTCTTCCATATTCCATTGATCATGGAGAAGTGAAGCTGGTGCCTAACTAGGGCCTTCACCCCTAGTGACTAGTGTTCCTGGTACTGGAGGGTACTCTGTGTGCTACCAGAGGAGAAAAGAACCTCCAACCCAGCTACAAACCCTGCTCTCTGTAGTGGTGTCCTCCATGATATGCTGGTGCAATAGTGGCACAAAGCTTGTGGGAGTAACCAACCACTCTCTGATTGGATTTAAGGCCCACACCATGAGATGGAGCCCATGCCTGACACTGCTAAGGTGCTCAGCAATCAGAGATTAGTTAGTCAGGCCATGGGCATGGGGGAAAACCAAATACTGTTGTTCTGCTAAAGGAGCATAGCAATAAAATGATTCCTAATAACATTCTGCAATACCCAAAGATCAGGGACTCGCTCAGCCAACATCAGAGATGCTTCTTACAGGAGATGGGAGCTGTTTCAGAGATATACAGCAGGGCAATGTACAGAGAGTGAGAGACCTTGGAGAACTCAGTCCTAAACGGGGGTCTCCATCAAACCTTTCCCCTCAGGGTTCAGGGAACTATACAGAAGAGGAGGTAGGAAGATTGTAAGAGCAAGAGTAAATGGATGAAGTCAAGGAAACTGTGTTTTCCAGACAAAATAGGACTGCTGTACAGATGAACTCAGAGATTGTGGCAGCATGCCCAGGGCCTGCTCAGGTCCAAACCAGACAGGTACCCAGTGCTGAGGTGGGGGACTAGACATGAGCTCCCATCCCCAACCAAGAAGCTATTTCTAAGTAACAACTGCTCACAAAGGAAAAATTAGTTTCTCAGAGGGTCTCACTGGGTGTACATACTTCACTTAAGGCAGACCCCATGCCCAGCAGTAGGCAAAAAACACGGAATGAACTCTGAAGTATTTTTGGGGATCTTTTGTTTCTTGCTTGTGTGTGATTTGGTTTTTTGTTGTCGTTTTGTTTGTTTGTTTGTTTACACCTTACTGGTCTTTTGTTATATCAAGGTTTCTGATTTTGAGTTTTTATGGGTTGTGTGTGTGAGTGTGAGTGTGTATGCATGCATAGTGTGAGTGTATATACACTTACTCACATGTTCCTTGTGTTCTTAGGTTTTGTTTTTTGCTTGTTAGTTTGTTCATTTTGTCTGTCTTTTTTATTTGCCTGTCTGTTTTCTTAAGAGAGAGAAAGAAAGTGTGAAGTTGAAGGATCAGAGAAGTAGTGTGGCCAGCCACTAGAGAGACCTTTTACCTCTACCAATGATCAGACCGAAGGGGCGATCCTATCTTCAGACTGCATCCTCAGACTGCAATTGCCTCCATGAAACCTCAGACTGCACTGAGCTCCTGTCTCCTCCCACATTATAATCTTCTCTCCACCCAGCCATATCATTCCTGTCTCCATCTTCTTAGTGCTGGGATTAAAGGTGTGGGATCCCAAGTGCTGGGGTCACCTTTGTATGTGCTCTGTTTCTCTTATAGACAGATTGAATCTTGTGTAGCCCAGAGTGGCCTCGAACTAACAGAGATTCATCTGCCTCTGTCTCCTCTCCTGAGTCCTGGGATTAAAGGTGTGTGCCACCACTCCCTGGCCTCTAGTGACTTAGCTCTGCACTGTGATCTTCAGACAAGCTTTATTTGTTAAAACACAAACAAACTATCACTACATTGGGAGCTAGGCATGATCTGGGAAGAGATGGAGGGGGGAGAAATTGTGATAAGAATATATTGTATACAAGTTATTTAAAGTGCCGGTGATGGTGGCGCACACCTTTAATCCCAGCACTCGGGAGGCAGAGGCAGGCGGATCTCTGTGAGTTCGAGATCAGCCTGGTCTACAAGAGCTAGTTCCAGGACAGGAACCAAAAGCTACAGAGAAACCCTGTCTTGAAAACAACAACAACAACAAACCCCCACCCTACCCCCCCCCCCAAAAAAAGTAAACTCATAAACAAACAACAAAAAACACAGTATGTCACTCTGGTCATAGTTGGCCTGGACTCACTATGTAAACCACACCAGTCTTGAGCCCAGGGAGATCAATCTGCATCTATTTCCCTATGCTGGGATTAAGGCAGGTGTCACCTCACTTGGCTAAATTCGTGTTGTATATTGTGTATATGCATATCTTAGGAAGTTTCTAGAGCACTAGGTTGCCAGGTGGTTCTTTGAAAGGGCGGTAGTGTTGGTTATCCCTCCACCTACTCGATGTGCTCCTCTGCTCTCCCACCCCCACCCCACTTGATGCTTCTTCCTTCACTATTTCCTCACCCCTCCTTCGTACCACCTGTGTTCTGTCTCCTCTCCTTTGAAGGCCCCAGGCCCCTGGTCCCTTACTACTTTCCTGAATTCTGTGGGTATTTCAGTTCCAATACTCGCATCTAAAGAGTCAAAGCTAGCATCCAAATATCAGAGGGAACATGTGCTGTTTGTCATTCTGCATGTGGGTTACCTCAATCACTATAGTAGTCTTCAGTTCCATCCATTTACCTGCAAGAGTCATGTTTCTTAACAGCTGAATAATATCCCATTGTGTAAACAGACCATGTTTTCACTTTCCACTTAATGGCCTTCTAGGCTGCTTCTGTTCCTTGGCTATTACAAAAAGCAGCAATGAATGTGGATGAACAAGTATCTCCGTAGTAGGGTACAGAGTCCTTTATGTATATGCCAAGATCGGTATAGCTGGATCATAAGGTGGACCCATTATTTCTAGGTTCTTGAGGAATCTCCACATTGATTTCCACGTGGCCACACCAGCCTGTGGTCCCACCAGTGTGTAAGCATTCCCCTTCCCCGTATCTGCACCAACATTTATTGACCTTTTAAAAAAAAAATCTTAGTCATTTTTGACTGGTATTGAATGTAATCTCAAAGTCGTATTAATTTGCATTTCACTGAAGCTATTGATATTCAACATTTAAAAAATTATTTCTTAGCCATTTGTATTTCTTCTTTTAAGAAACTGCTTGGTTGCATATTCCAGCTTTTAATTGAGTCAGTGTTTAGTGTGTTGTTGTTTTATTTTAGTTTTTTGTATATTGTGCACATTAACCCTTTGCCAGGTTATATATAGTTGGTATAGCTGGTAAAGATTTTTTTATTCTGTAGTCTGTCTCTTCACTCACAATGATAGTATATTTTGTCATACAGAAGCATTTTAGCTTCATGGATCTTTTTACCAGTTATTGATCCTAGTGCCTGTCTTACCAGGGTCCTGTTTGGAAAGTTGTTTCCTATGCCTTTAAGTGGAAGTGTATTCCCTGAGGGAATTATGTCTTTTCATGCAGCAGATTCAGGGGATCTGGATCATGACCTGTCTGGAAATGAGTTTTGTGTACGGGAGCAGTAACCCCTATGTTTCTTTCCTCCAGTGGAGCTCCCTTTGGGAAAACACCTTGTGCTGATGAGTCTGTCTTTCCCCCCAGTGGGTAGTTTCAGCCTCTTTGTCGAAGATCAGAGGGTTGTAGGATTGTGGGCTTCTGTTTGCATACTCAGTTCTATTCCATTGATAAATATGTTTGCATTTATGCCAGTACCCTATAGTTTTGGTTACTGAAGCTTTGTAGAATACCTTGGATCTAGTATGGTGATACTTCTGGAGGTGTTATTATTGTTCAGGACTGTTTTGCTTAACCTGGGTCTTTTGTGTTTCCATATAAAACTGAAGATTAATTTTCAAGTTTCTGTGAAGAATTGCATTGGAAGTTTGATGGGGATTGTGTTGACACTGAATTGCTTTTGGTAGGGTGGCCATTTCACAATATCCCTCTTGCAATGTGTACGTATGCGAGGGCTTTCCATCTTCTCGTATTGACTTCTGTTTCATTTTTCAGTGTCTTAAAGTTTTCTTTAGACAAATTTCTCACTTCCTTGGCTTGTGTCTTGGGATTTTTATTGCTGTGGATAAAAACACCAAGACCAAAAGCAACTAGGGAAGAAAAGGTTTATGTCATCTTAGACTTCCAGGTAATAGTCTACACTGAGGGAAGTTAGGGTAGGAATTCAAGCAGGGCAGGAACCTGGAGACAGGAACCAAAGCAGAGGCCATGGAGGGATGCTGCTTCCTGGGTTGCTCTCCATGGCTTGCTCAGTATGCTTTCTCATATCATCTAGAACCTCGGGCTCAGGGGTGGCACCACCCACAGTGGTCTGGGCCCACAAACATCAATAATTAATTAAAAATATGCCCCCCCAGGCTTGCCTACCAGTCACTCTGGTGGGGGCATTATCCCAATTGCATTTCTCTCCCCAGTAACTCTAGCCTGTGTTGACATAAGGACGAGGCAGCACACTATGGAGTACTAATTTCTTTAAAATAACATTTTTATTATTTGAGAACTTCACACAATGCATTCTAATCATACTCATTCCCCTCCCCCAGCTACTCCTACATGGTTCCCCATCTCCTTACCCACCCAACTTCATGTTCTTTCTCTATTTCTTCAAGCCCGTCAGATGAGTTTGTGTTGGCCAGTTACTACTGTGGAGTGTGGTCATGTCATGTAGAGTTCACACCATGGCTTCTTGGGGACCCAAACTCCAGGGCTCATATTTGTGTGCAGCAAGTACTTTATCTCCTGAGCCACTTCGAGAACCCAACATTAGTTTTTGAGTTCAGGATCTCCCGTTGAACTGGGACTTACTGTTTCGGCTTTGTTGGTTGGCCAGCAAGGGTGGTCTCTATCCCCCTAGTTCTGGAGTTATAGATGAGTGTGGTTACGTCAGGCCTCTATGCAGGGCTGGGATCTGAACTTACGTTCTCATGTTTGCACAACAAGCATTTTACCCAGGGAGCATTTCCCTAGGACCAAATGATTTCTTCTCGAAACTTTCCCATGGATGTTTTTCATATTAAGGATGAAATCCCAACTCCTTCAAGGCCCTCTCTCAGCTGTCCCTGCCTAGGCTGGTCTGCAACTCTCATCCTTCTGCCCCAAAGCCACACTGTTGCCCTAAACTGCACAGTGAGTTGGCTGTGTTTACTTGTGTAACTCACTTACCGTCACTACTCTCTGGAGAGTAAGGATCCTGTCTCATTCATTCCCGAATCGCTTGCCGTAGATTGCTGCCTGCGCTTGAGCAGGTGTTCTGTGAATTTATATTGAACGAGTAAATTTGCTTCCAGGACTTTCCCGGGTGTGTGGAGTGAGTTCTGACTTTCTCTGGAAAGAGAACTGTAGCAGCCATTTTTCTCATCACTACTGGACGCTTGATAGAAATAACTTGAAGAATGAAGATTTCTTCCTTCCTTTCTTCCTCGTTTCAATGTGTGAGAGAGTACGTGAGCTTCTGGTGACATGATCTCAGTAGTGAGGAGGCACAGAGAGAGGCACTAGCTGGAAGCAGGGCCAGACTACAGCCCTTGAGGCCTGCCACTCCAGGGACCAGCTTTCTCCAGTGAGGTTTCACTTTCTAAAGGTTCCCCAACCTTCTAACCCAGCCCCCTGGGAACCAGATATTCAAATCAGCCAATGGGGGATGTCCAGCATCCAAACTGTAACACAATTCCACTAAAAAACTGGGGGACACTATGGTGGTGGCCTAGATGGAGAGGTGTGAGGGTCAGTTCAGGCCTGTCTCAAAGGAAGAGAAGAAAGATACCGGGAAGGCACAATCAGGTTTGACTCATTGGCTGAAAAGAGACAAGAAAGAAGAGGGAGATTCTGACCCAAAATTACACGGCTCAGGAGTGAGTGTTATCATCAATAGGAACAGAAATGGATGGGAGTGAGGAGAGGCCTATGGGTTCTACTTTTGATGTACTATGGCAGGGAGCTAATGGGGAATTAGAGATGAGGAATGTGACCAGGGAGAGAAAGAGGTCACTTTGGGAACTGTCTGCCGGAAAGTGCTAATTAAACCCACAGGACTGATTGGAAGCTGCCAAACCAAGAAGCCAGAGAGAACGCAGTCTGCATGAGATGCAAGCAGTCTGCATGAGATGCAAGCAGTCTGCATGAGATGCAAGCAGTCTGCTTGAGATGCAAGCAGGCCAGGAGGGAGGGTGGTGGAAGGAGTGCCCAATGCTGAAGGCTGCCCTTGGGTTGCTGGGATGTAGCCAATGAAGTCGCAAAAATCTGTCTCCACTCACGTGATTATCTCCTGACCAAACTTCAGTTTCTCTTCACTGTAAACATTGTTTTCTGTCTAGTCCTTTCTTTGCCTATTAGCTTTGAAGTCTTATCGTCTATTAACCTAAACAAACCCAAATCATTCAAGAAAAGCTCTACCTTTTCAGGGCTCCTGCACGAAACAACACATTCTAACACGTTCCGGTTTGGTTTCGGATGTGGTTAGTCCTCCAAGGGTGCCTGTGCTGGAAGTTTGGTCCCTAATAAAGTTGTGTTAAGAGGAGTGATTGAGCACACTCGCACTAGACAGATCACTGGGCGTGCCATGGCTATAGAGAGCCTCTCCCAAACAAACAAACAAAGGAAGCCTCAGCCGTAGCTCACTGGTAAGGAAGGCACTTTCCCAGCTCACAACCCTTTCCCCAGCACAAACAAAGCAAAACAACAACAACAAAACAAACAAACAAACAAACTTAAAATACAGTGGGCTGGGGTCTAGTTGAAGGTAGTTTGGTCATTAGGGGATTACCCTTGGACAGGAATAATGCCATCCTTGTGGGACCCCTACTGGTTCACTAAAGAGTGAGTTAATACCCCTAAGGGAGACAAGCCTTCCTCCGGCCTCTGGCTTTCTTCCTGTGTGAATGCTCTGTTACATGCACTCTGTCATGATGCAATCTGCAGTGTTGTGACAGAGCAAAGGGACTCCCAGCGGAGGCAGAACAGGTAAGACTTACCAATCTTGTCATCTCAGCCTCTGAGCCCACTTGTTAGTAGATGTCTATCTCCCTTTCCTCTCCCTTCCGGCTACTGAAGTCTTGACCTAACACTGAAGTTCTGGAGTGTCTGCAGAGCTGCTGGCCTTCAGTCTATGTTGAAAACCTAAAGTTGGGTTTAATACCAGTAACAACAGGATAGTTGAGCTTGTCAGGGATAGCTGGGCAAGCAGGCAAACAGCAAAGTTTCCTTCTCCCGTGTTCTTTGAGTGGGCTGCCACCAGAAGTGCAGCCTGGGTTTAGGGTGGGCGGTCTTGCTTCAAATAATCTGATGAAGAAACTCCCTCCTAGGAGGACTCAGTAGCATGGGCATTAGCTGATTCTAGATGCTGTTGCATTGACAAACAGGATAAACCATTGCAGGGAGTAGGGTTTATTTTGGCTTACAGTTCCAGAGCGGATGCACAGATGCAGTCCATCATGGTGGGGAGGGCATGGTAGCACAAGCATGAGGCCAGACGGGCAGTCAGGAAGCGTGTGTGTGTGTGTGTCTGTCTATCTATCTATCTATCTATCTATCTATCTATCTAGCTAGCTAGCATGTGGCTAGATGGGCAGTCAGGAAGCGTGTGTGTGTGTGTGTGTGTGTGTGTGTGTGTCTGTGTGGAGAGATAGATAGATAGAGACAGAAACAAACAGAGACAGACAGACAAGCAAAAAGACAGAGAGAGACAGATAGACACAGAGACAGACAGACAAAGACAGAGAGACAGAAGAGAGACACAGAGAGAAAGCTAGAGAGACAGAGAAAATAGGAAGTGTAACTGTGATACACAACCTTGAAGCCTGCCTCCTGTGATCCTTCCCCCAGTAAGACGCCCCCCTTAAGGGTTCCACAACTTTCCCAACTGGGGACCAAGTGTCCAATCATCTGAACCCACAGAGCACATCTCTCATTCACACCCTGATAGCCTCTGAGTACACAAAAAGGGAACTCTGTTTACAGGAGTTCCAGTGTGATTCCTCCATGAACTTACCTCAGGTAGCCCGAGGCCAACACTCAGCCACCTCACCTCTTCCTCCACCTCTGTCGCCAGTCATGGGAGACCATTCGAAGGGGCGCCCCACTAACACCACCCTGTGGAGGAGCGCCATGTTCCCCGTGTGCCAGCTTGCTGCCTGTCTTGTTTGCCCCACAGGTTTTCTTTGCAGAAGGAACATGGCGATCATACATGGAAGGTTGGGCTAGGGGAGAGTCAGCAAGCACCTGTCCTCTTCTGAGATGCCCTGCTGCTTCGGGGTGACTGGACTCTATTGAAGTTTCTGGGCCTTGAGCACCAGTTGGCACTGTGATTTCTTAAGTCGTGTCAGAGGGCAGGACATGTGACTGTCCTCCGTAACACTTCCTTGCCTGAATCATACCCACCTTTGTATCCCAGATCTCAGGGTTGCTTTCTTTAAAATATAATTTTTAAAAAGATTTTTTGGGGGCCTTTTTTCATTTAAAAAAATGTATGTAGCTGCAAACATGGCTTTTTTTCTTTTAAAGTAAATAATCAGAAGGAAGGACAAACTTATTTATTACAATCTTTAGTTACGAAGAAATTTGTGTTTGTAAACAACTTTAATTGGCTTGATTTTCAAGTTCAGAATTATGCAACATTTGGTTCTGTAACAGAATAAGAAGTGTGTGGTTTTATAGATAGAAAGGGGGGGTGCATAAAACGGAAGTGAAAGAGTTGGATTGTTTAGGCCCTTCGAGTAGAGTGATCAGTTTCTTTCTTTTTTTTAATGTTTATTTATTTATTATGTATACAATATTCTGTCTTTGTGTATGCCTGCTGACCAGAAAAGGACACCAGACCCCATTACAGATGGTTGTAAGCCACCAAGTGGTTGCTGGGGATTGAACTCAGGACCTTTGCTAGAGCAGGCAATGCTCTTAACCTCTGAGCCATCTCTCCAGCCCGAGTGATCAGTTTCTATCTTGACCTTTTCTTTCCTGGGCTTTCCTCTCCCCCACCTTCTCTTTCTTCCTCACTGATAGCTGCTTCTTCGTTTGACTGTAGAATAGAGCTGCTGTGCTCATGAACATGTGTGAACGTCTGTCTGTGCTGACGGCTGGGGGCAAGACTGGAGGATGGTGTAGGGACGCCCTGTTGCTAGTGTTCATCTACAGTCAAAGCCCGTGGCCCTTAGACTCTGTTATGGTTTGGATATAAAGCATTTCAAGTGTCGGAACCCAGCTGCTGGTACCTTTTGGGAAGGTGTGGGAGACTTGAGGAGGTGGATCTAGGCCAAGGAAGTAGGTTGCTGGGGCCATGTATTGAAAGTTATTGCTTGGTCTCCAGTCCCTTCCTCGATCCCTGTTTCCTGTTCACTGTGAAATAAATTGCCACTTCCCCTGCAAACCCCTGCTACCGCGATGTTCTGCCCAAGCCCCTGGGCCAAAGTGACTTGGACTAAGATCTCTGAAACCGTAAACCAAAAGAAACCCATCTCCTCAAGTCCTTTCTGTCATACGTTTTACCACAATTGGGTAAATTAACCCAAACGCACACCAAACCCCATACCGTTTCCCAGACTTGCTCCTTCTGTTCTCCTCTGCAGACTAACTCTGAAGACCAATCTCAGATACCATCTTCTCTGTGCAGCCTTCGCATCCCTCCCAGGAAGAGGAAAAAAAATAATCATTGCCTCGGGTGGTTCTCACCACAGGTACGGATGTATAGAAATGTACTGTGAGGAGACCAGGTAGCGGTGAACACGCTGGGGACAGGATAGCTAATTGTGGGGCTATTTAAATCTATTTAAAAGGCTGCTTGCTGTGCGTGACTGTTCTTCGAGCCATGAAACTGCAATCTCGGAGTTCAGCTGTGCCCATCGAGCGAGATGGTTATGCCAGCTGGGCTTGCCGACCGTCAGCAAGCTGCAAGCAGGGGCGAGGAGGGTCGTGAGACCCTAGCCAGAGTATCCAGCTGCTCCCTGTTACCTGTTGTATACAACTCTGTTTTAATTGCTTGTGGCCTCTGGGAGGGCTCAGAGTGTATTAGCCAGGGAAGACTTGGGGAGGAGGCCTCTATCTGTGAGGCTAAGAGGAAGCCCCATGCCTGCAGGATAAGGATAAAGGCTTTACAAGGGCAGCATTTGGGGGAGAAGACACCTCCTGTAGTGATAGGGAACCCCTCACCTAGTCTTCCTAAGGTGTCGATTGCGTTGGGTGGGTTACTCAGTCTAGGGGTTTGTAACCCACCCTGCAATCAGTTATTCCAGGGTCACGGAGGGGCGCTACCTGGAAGGGAATGAGCTAAGACAGAAGAAGGAGGCCAAGCAGATTTGTCAAAGCCTCCGTTTATTAGGGACAGGTTACAGTTTATATATGGTAAGGAATGGGGGGCAGGGCACGGGATCTCGCCGCGTGGTTCCCGGTCAGGTAGGCCAGGTTACATTCGGACAGGTAGCCCAAGAAGTCACAAGTTGCCACACCTAGTTCCCTGGATAGCTGGAATGTGAGGCGGGTTCGGCTAACAGATTAGCAGTTAATTGGGTGAGGCAGGTTCTCAATAGAACATAATTATGGGTGTGGGGTTCTCTGCAGACCCCCCAGGGTGATGGTTCCTCTGTAATGATTTTTAGGGGGGAAATGGCTCCTGATACTAAGGAAGTCCAATAAACTCCTCAGTACCCCAGATAGAACTCTGACAGAACCGTGCCTCAGTTTGTCTTGAGGCCCTTAGGAGAAAAGGTGTGCACATGCTTATTTATGCTCCCAGGAAAGGTTTCAGTAACTGCTGCATGGATAGAAGTAGGAAATAATTTGTTTTGATTATTGCCATAAAGATGTACGGCAGTCATTTGTTTAATCCATTTGCTTAGGAAGAACGGCCGGTGCTGCCGTGGGCAGAACCTGGAGCAGTAGTTGCAACATCCCTTCAGGGATGACGAGCTCCTGTTCTTGCTGTCCTAAGCTGTCCCCTTTTCCTTCTCCCCTCCCTTCTTTCATTTCATGGTTTACTCTACCGGCTGTGACTCAAAGTAAATTTCTATTTCGTGATTTTTTTTTCTATCTTAAATCGTGAACTTACTTCAAACACCGGCTTGTCAATGATTTAGTGATGATAAAGGTGGTTTTATTGAGCATTATATATTATTGTAAGTGATAGATGTCTATCAAATCATTCCGTCCACAGCAGTCTCCATAGGTGTTGTTACAAAGACTTGCAAATGAGGGCTCTATGCAGTAGGGGTTAGCTTGCCCAAGACCTCTCAACTACGAGCCCAAGTGATTGTTTCTAGAATCTTGCCTCTCTTTAAGCAAGCCATTGGGGCTGCGACTCAAGTCAATCTTTTATGCACCAAATACAAAGAGGGTACTGTGTAGATCCAATCACTGTCATACACATAGAATTTTTAAGATTTAAGTAAGTAGGGTTTTAGAGGGCAAACAGACGCCAGAAAACACAAATGATGCCTTGTATCGGAAAAACTGTCTACAGCATTGGGGCTGAAGTGGTGAGAGGCTAGACGCGAACCCGCCTTTAAGCCTTTTTACAAGGCTGCAGTATAAAGAATTAGCCACCCAAGAAGTCTGTGTTACGATCTATTTTTTAAAGGCGATTATGCTGCAGTGGGCAGCGGAAGCCCTTGTCAGTGCTGAAAGTATGCTCATTTATTCCATGTGATTAGTAGGATTTGTCAGCAATGAATTACAAATTTCTCCTTGTAAAGGCTGTTTCCTCCCTCATTTATATATAGGCAAAAGCCATATCTAGCACAGAAAACAAAATAAAAATAACTGCATGTATTATAAGCAGCTCTGTTTATAAATCAGTACATTCCCCTTTGGAGCAAACAGTGGTGGATAAGCCCAGTGTGGGCGGTAGCTGGAATATGGAGATCTGTCATGTGCTGTCAGAAGCACTTTAAGAAAAGCGCTGAGCTAATTAAGTCTATTATTTGTCTTCCTCCGCCGAAGGAAAGCACACACAAGCTGCCGGGGAGAAGCCCCACCCCGTGGGTCCTGTCACAACTCTCAGTTCTTCCTCGTTGTGAACTCCGGAGTAAATGTACAGGTAGAATTTTCCATGGCGGGGGGCGGGGGGAGAGGCTTTTGCTTTAGAGAAGTTAGAAAGTTCGCTGCTTTCACGTGCAATAAAAGTACATTGGCAGCAAAGAGAAGCCTTGGTTCTCACCTCTCTAACATCGCCCACTAACGAGGAAGCTGCCAGCTATTTCTTTGTGTGTTCTCCAGGAGTTAAGCAATCATGCACATCTGGTTTGGAAATTGAGAATTCTCTCTGCTGTAGGTTAACTGCGTGAGTGAAGTAAGAAGGGTAAGCCAGCCATCTGCTAAGGGCTCACTCAGCAGGCAGCAGGGGTAGGCAGCGTTTACCTCGCAAGGAAGCCTGGTTTCAGAGTTTTGCCAGGCTCGCACTCGTCTTCTGGATGCTACTCTGTCCTTGAGGGCCCGGCTAATGATCTACAGAGCATATGGCCGGGTGCTTTCCCCCTCTGCTGGTATTTGATCTCGACGACGTCTGCAGGTAGGGGCGGGACGCCCACGTGTTACCTTGCAGCACCTGGAATTTGGCTACTTTCAGTCTTGGAGTGATCTGGAATAGTTTCATGGAACAGAGTCAATCGCAACATCAGTCTGTAGTGATATTTTGTTTGTGCTATAACAAATAAAGCTTGTCAGAAGATCAGAGCGCAGAGCTAAGCTGCTAGTTAGCCACTGAGGCTAGGCAGTGGCAGCCGGAGATAGAGGCACACGGATCTCTGTGAGTTCAAGGCCACCCTGGGCTACACTAGGTTGCTCGAGTCTCAAAGAGAAACAGAGCCAAGTGGTGGTGGTTCATACCTTTAATCTCAGCCCCAGGGAGATGGGAAGTGATATGACTGGATGGAAGGAGGAATATAAGTCAGGAAGCGACAAGAGCTCGGACGCAGTCTGGAGATACAGTCTGAGGATTCGTGGATACAGGATTGCCCCTTCCATCTGAGCATTGGTAGAGGTAAGAACTCTCTAGTGGCTGGCCGCTCTGCTACTCTGATCTTCAGGCAAGCTTTATTTGTTAGAGTACACACAAAATATCACTACATGAATCCTGTCATTTTAAGGAGTCTACTGATAGTACAAGTAATAGCTTTTAAAGCTTACGACTATAAAACAAACCAACCAACCTAGTACTGGGTATCTCTGAGATGGTCTTTAAATTTTAGATCAGGTAAAGCATTATTACAAATGAAGCCACATGCATTTTTATAATGAAATGTTTGCAATACTGAGTTGGTGTGGGGAGTCCTTCCGAATATGTGTTGCTTTTATCGGTCAATGAATAATGAAGCTGCTCTTGGCCAATGGCTTAACAGAACATAGCTAGGCTGGAAGAGATATATATATAGAGAGAGTAGGCAGAGTAAAGGAGATGCCATGTAGCTGTCAGAGGGGAAAGACCCAAGCTGCCAATTGGAACCTTGCTGGTAGGCCACAAGCCTCATGGTAAAATATAAAATAATGGAAATGGGTTAATGCTAGACGTAAGAGCTAGCTAGCAGTATGCTTAAGTGATTGGCTAAGCATGTAGCCCTGTCGGAGACAGATGCCAGAACTTTAGTTGGTAAGCCATAGCCATGTGATGATACACAGATTAATGGAGATGGGTTAAATTAAGATGTAAATAATATGGTTTCTGTGTGATTATTTCGGGGCTGAGCAGCCAGGAACAAACAAATGGCCTCCTTCAACACTGAGTGTTCTGAAAGGACATAATCAAAAGTCTGATACCTTGGATACAAAATAATTATAAAGGTACAGAGAAGACCCATACATATGTGTTATAGAATACTATTTTAAGTTGTGTTACATTTGTTTATGCTGTGGAATATTTGTTTAATGATGAGAAGATGTATTGTATTCTTTTATGTTGCATTTGTTTAACTATAAGAAGCTGTGATTCTTTTTCTGTCTAAAATACCTGAGAGTCTAATAAAGAGCTGAATGGCCACTAGCAAGGCAGGAGAAAGGATAGGCAGGGCTGGCATGAATAGAGAATAAATAGAAGGAGAATTCTGGGAGGAGAAGATTGAGAAGGAAGAGGAGAATAGGACTCCCAGGGGCCAGCCACCTAGCTACACAGCCAGTCACAGACTAAGAGTGAAAACAATATATACAGAAGTAAAAGAAGGAAAAAGCCCAGAGGCAAAAGGTAGATGGGATGATTAAGTTAAGAAAAGCTGGCAAGAAACAAGCCAAGCTAAGGCCGGGCATTTATATGTAAGAAAAAGTCTCTATGTGTGGTTAGTTGGGAGTTGAGGGGTGGACCCCCTCCAAAAGCAAAGAACAATGAGCCATAAAAGTTAAGAGTAAAAACAACCAACATATGTGATCAATTTAAATAAATCAGGGGAAAATGAGATTGACAAGGACAGCATACTTGCCTCTGTTTTTAGCCTCATTACAGTTGGGGTTCAAGTCCCTCCCTTCCTCCTTTCTTCTCTCCCTCCCTTCCTTCCCCCCTCCCCTTCTCTTTCTGCACAGTGTATATGATATACATACTTGAGCTTGGGGCATGTACATGCTTGCAGACATGTGATATTCTTTTCTATCCATCTCTGCCTTATGCCTCGAGGCTGGCTGGGTTGCTAACTGAACTGGAAGCTCCTGGTTATCAGGCTAGACTGACTGGGCAGTGAGTTCCCGAGATCTGCCTGTATAACCATTACCCATGTGACCATTTCTGTTTTTTTTTTTTAATAATGTATTTATATGTATCTTATGTGCATTGGTGTAAAGGTGTCAGATCCCCTGGAACTGGAGTAACAGGTAGTTGTGAGCTGCCATGTGGGTGCTGGGAATTGAACTCAGGTCCTCTGGAAGAGCAGTCAGTGCTCTTAACTGCTGAGCCATCTCTCCAGTCCCCATTTCTGTTTTTTATGTGAATGCTTTGAATTCGAAGCCACCACGCAGTGTTACTCACTAATCTGTTTCCCTAGTCGTGAGGTTTGGTTTTTAATAAATACATTTCAGAATTCCCAAGAATGTTATTTCTACCAAGAGCTATAATTTTTGTGTCTGTCCTTGAAAGGAAATTTATTAGGAGTATGTATCCTCCAAAGATAGTCTGCCTTAGCACGAAGACACTGAATTATGATACCGTTCCCTTTGAATGCCATGACTTCTGCTTTGTGAGTTGGAGGAGTACTCTACCCTCTGAAGCAGCTGAAGCCTTTCTTATCTGGGAAATACTGTCCATCCTTCCCATTCACGGGGATCAAGAGGAGCAGCGTAAGGAACACAGATCTGTAATGCAATGTGCACACAGCAAATGAAACTTCATGAATACAATAACCACAGAAAGCTCACCAGGCCACTGCAGCAATCAAGATTTATAACACACAGAGAGAAAACCTGAGCTTTAGGTCAGTGAGCAAGATCCCTCATTCTGCCCTCAGTTTACCTAAGTACTTTAACGTAGTTTGTGTATTGGTTAACTCTTCCCTAGTCCTAAGGCTATGGTAAGAAAGTTCAGTTACCTGCTAGAATCCAATCACTTTCTCCTTTGTTTTGGCCGATCTCCTAACTGGGCCCTTCAGCAATATGATTTAAGCTTATTATTTGTCCTGGGCATATGAAACTATAGACGTTTTACAAAAGAAAGACAGTGAAGGCCAGGGGCAGCCCAGAGATGATCACCTCAGGGGTTGAGTTGCATCTTTGGATATATGGATGCCAGGGGCTGGGGTGAAGCCTTAACCCAAACACTGCCCTCATCAGTGTTGAAACTGGGGAGGCAGCTGGTGATACAGAAACATTGGGGTAACAGATTGTCTTCAGTACATTGAACAACTAAAAACAAAGTCATACCTTGCAACTGAAGGACCTGGATAACTCCAGGTGTCCCCAAAGAAAGACCTGGATAAATCCAGACCTCCCCAGCAGGAAGAAAATAGCCAAAATCCTAGCAGGAAGAGAAGAATCAGGAATCTAGCATTAGCCAGTTTAGAGACTGTTTCAGGAACTAGCTGAAGATAAAATTAGGTTGTAATCTTGAGAATAATCTTGAGAAACAGAGAGTTTCCCCCTTGTGATTGTCATTGTAATGTGTTTTAAGCACTAGCTGATTATGACCTTGGGAGTGGTCAAGACCACTCCCATAGGGTATTTAAATTGCCCCCCAGGGAAACGAGCACACGGTTTTCTGGTCTTTCTTTCCCAGCCACCCAGGAGCACTGGTATCCATTAAACCTGGGCTTTTTCTAATTTGGTTTGATTTGGTCTGATTTGGGTTGTTGTTTTGGTGGAGAGGTTCATCTGGGTGCAAAAACTTTTCAGGCAGGACCAAATGAATGTAAGAAACTGAGTTAAATTCCTATGTCTATATGTTGGACATCTGTTAAAGTAGAAAGAAATTTTCCTTATTGTTTAGATGATTTTCAGTGTGTTTTCTATGTATCTCCCCAAAGCATACTAGTTAATATTATGCTCGGTGAATATTTATTAAATATTTTGTTAACTCAAAGAATCAGAATAAAGACTAGTGGGCCGGAAAGCACCAGGGAGCTGGGATGACGGGGTCTTTAGCAAGGTTTAATTCATATGCTGTAGTCCCACACACTTTTTTTATATTGAGTCAAATTTTCTTAAGTTAGCCCAGGATAGTCTCCAACTCGTGATCCTCCTGCCTCAGCCTCCAAGTGCTGGGATTACAGATGTACGTCACAGTGGCTGGTAAAGTTTACACCTTTAAAGTATACGGTTCAGTGCTTTTGTTTTTTGGTATAGTCACAGAGTTGTGCAAATACCACTAATTTCAAACACTTTCAGCTTTCTTTTCCCTCTTCCTTCCACCGAAAGCCCTAGACCCACTCTTCCCACCTCTACTCCTTTCTTGGCCCCTAAATTAGGGTTTCTTCCCCTCAGGACGTCTTCCAGCCAATCTCAGCTCTTATCGTTGCTTCCGTAGTTTATGGCTGACATGTGTCCCCGGAATGGATATGTCAGGGCTTATTTACCTACCCACTGATGGGCACTTGGATTATCTCTAGTCTGGGGCCATTTATCTACACGTTTGTGCATTAGCTTTCTTGTGTCTGCATCTAGGAGTAGATTGGTGGATCGTGTACAAAGTCTGAGGTTAGCTCTCTGAGTGACTGCTGGTCGTTTTCCAGAGAGTCTGCACTAGTTGCTATCCCATGTGTCAATTGTGTTGGGTGGGTTACTCAGTCTAGGGGTTTGTAACCCACCCTGCAATCAGTTATTCCAGGGTCACGGAGGGGCGCTACCTGGAAGGGAATGAGCTAAGACAGAAGAAGGAGGCCAAGCAGATTTGTCAAAGCCTCCGTTTATTAGGGACAGGTTACAGTTTATATATGGTAAGGAATGGGGGGCAGGGCAAGGGATCTCGCCGAGTGGTTCCGGTCAGGTAGGCCAGGTTACATTCGGACAGGTAGCCCAAGAAGTCACAAGTTGCCACACCTGGTTCCCTGGATAGCTGGAATGTGAGGCGGGTTCGCTAACAGATAAGTTAATTGGGTGAGGGGCAGGTTCTCAATAGAACATAATTATGGGTGTGAGGTTCTCTGCAGACTCCCCAGGGTGATGGTTCCTGTAATGATTGGGGGGAAATGGCTCCTGACACCCATGCAGAAATGTACGCAGACCCAATCTTTCTACATCCTTCCCCGTATATATATTACTGTCAATCTTTAACAGTTTAGCTTCTTGTCACTCTCATGTGCTAGTTCATAATTTCCCCCTATAGACATTTTTGAGAAAACCAATGAATTTGAGTCAAGCACTTCTTTTTATTTTATTTATTATCATTGTTTTTACTGAGACAGGGTTTCTCTGTAGCTTTGGAGCCTGTCCTGGAATTAGCTCTTGTAGACCAGGCTGGCCTCGAGCTCACAAGAGATCTGCCTGCCTCTGCCTCCTGAGTGCTGGGATTAAAGGCGTGCACCCCTCCCCCAGCTGAATCAAGCACCTCTTTAACACAGGTGAAAAGGTTTGTTTGCTCCGCCACTCTCTGGCTACCCTCTGAGGGTTCCTGATTTCCTAAGAACAATTCAAAGACCAAAAACACCCATGGAACCACCACCCATTGTTATTCTTAAAAAAACGATGAGAGAGCGGCTACAAACGGTCCCCGGGCGGGCTGTCGGAGCCCCGCCATGGGAAAGCGGCTACAGGAGGGCACGCTTCCTTGGCCCACGGTGGCGGCAGGTAACAGACACGTAAACACAGGAAATAGCCATAAGTATTTATTAAGGAAGGGGGAGAAAGAAAGACAGAGAAAAGAGATAAAAGGAGAGAGGAGAGATAAAAGAAGAGAGAGACAGAGAAAATGCGTGCGCATGCCAAGGAAGCAGAAAGAGAGAGAGGGGGTCCCAAGATGGCGATGGGCGGGTCAGAGGTTATGGGAGTGGGTGTGGCTAGGGCAGGGACCCAAGAATAACACCCACGGTGGCACATGCCTTTAATCCCAGCACACGGGAGGCAGAAACAGGTGGATTTCTGTGAGTCCAAACCCAGCCTGTTCTACAGAGCGAGTTTCAGGACAGCCGGGGCTCCACAGAGAAACCCTATTTTGAGAAACCAAATAAATAAATAAAATAAAAAATAAAATAAAAAAATCCCCCTGGAAATCTTGTAGGCCAGCTGGGGTTTGCCTGACTAATAAAGATATCCATGCTGTCTATGTTTGATACTGTGGTTTGTGAGCACCCTAATATGGGGCACGAGGCTGCTTTCTCTCTAAGCACTTAGGGCTTTGTTTGAGAAGCCTGAAGATGCCGCAGTCACGGAGCTGAGCTGACTCCTGATATCATCCTTAGGCTACTCCAAACATTAAATTCTATCAGTGTGGATTAGGCTCATTTTATGCTGTCAGGGGATCTGACTGACCACTCAACGCACCATCACTTCGAACATGTGGCCTGCTTTGTAGAGAGTATCTTTAATAAGGTGGTCTGGGAATAGGATAAATGATTACCCAGTTTTTATTCCATTTTGCTCATTTACTTACTGTGTGGTTCACAAGCTCAAGGTTTTAGATCTATTCTGGTTGCCATTTAAATAAGAACTTAAAGGTGTTTTGCATTAGGCCAAAGACATCTTTGTCCAAACCATGCATAGTTCTCTGGACAGCAGAAAAATATACATGCTTCTAACTAAAATATGTAGTTTTTGCTAGGACTCAAAGGTATATGAGTCTATTCCTTCTGTTTACAGATGCCTGTTATCAGCTCTTTTTCTACAATATGGGTTTTTCTTTAAGTAAATACATTTTACTGTTTCTAGTTTAAACTTATCTCAATAGGCTTCCACTTGGCTGGCAGATGCCACCTAAGCATCAGTTGCTGACTACAACCTGCTCTGAATTGTGGTGAGCCCTGGACTTCCTTGTAGACCGCCTTGGGTGGGTTACTTAGTCTAGGGGTTGTAACCCACCCTGCAGTCAGTTATTCCAGGGTCACGGAGAGGCGCTATCTGAAAAGACATGAGCAAGAGAGAGGAAGAAGCCAGGCAGATTTGTCGAAGCCTCTGTTTATTAGAGACAGAACTACAGCTTATATAGGATAAGGAGTTGGGGGGGGGG
>NW_026067901.1:2384491-2387381 GCF_014885135.2 Alexandromys fortis
TGACACACCTAGTTCTCTAGATAGTTTGGAATGTGGGGTGGTTCCCCTAACAGATAGCTCTCTATTAACAGCTAATTGAGTGTGGGGTAGGCTCTGTCAGTAGAACAGTTTCTCAATACAATTGGGGGTGTGGGGTTCTCTGCAGGCTCCCCAGGGGATGGTTCCTGTAATAATTTTGGGGGGAAACGGCTCCTGACACTTCCTGAAAGCTGATGTGGACCAGTCCAGCTGATGTGAACGCTCCCTGTCCCTTCAACAGAGTCTGATGAGTGCCCCATTGTCAGAATTCCCTCCCTACCTTTGGCTAGCCTTTCAACCTGCTTGGGCCTGGCATATAACAAGGCCCCAATGTCAGCTTGAAGTAGTTGCGGAAAGAAATGTGTCATCCCATGCCCCCTGCCCAGAATAGGTTGAAAGGCTGAGACAAGGGGGAACTATTGTGCCTGTTGATATACTACAAAAACAGGTCCAAAGTTGTCAGTTAATGGATTTATTAATTTAAGTAGTTCCATGTTTCCTTAGAACCAGGGGCAAGCAGGACCCAAGATTGGGTCCTGTCATCGATGCTTGTGAAGGGGGAAATGTAGGAGCCAGCCATGATAAGCTAAGTATGGACAGGTCACCCAAAGGAAGTTCTTTACTTCCAACCATTATCACTTGCCAGAGTAGGACTCAGCCCTCGATAAATTTCATGAAGGGTCTCAGTAGTTTACCCTGAAGCAATACCTGGTTGACGGAAGAACCACATACTGAGATTACCCAAGCACCAACCAAGAACAGACCATCCAAAGGAAATGCCTAACATTCCAACTGCTGTAGATAGGACCACCTGCCAGCACACTCACCAGGACACCCCTAGACAAATGTCAGCCAATCAGGGGTCCTGAACCTCAGAAACCCCTCACCCCCACCTTTACTACTATAAAAACCCAACTCTGAGCTTGGGGCTCTCCGTTTATTCCAATATATTGGACATGCGGAGAGACTGAGTTTGCAAACTTAATTAAAATAAAGGCTCTTTGCTTTTACATACAGACTCAGTCTCCTTGTTGGCTTTTGGTGGACTTCGTGGATTTGGGCATAATAAGAAGACCATGCCAGTTGTCAGTTCTCACTCTGCCATGCTGGCAAAGGCTTGGTGGCAGCTGTACCAGATTTAAAAACAGTTGTTATTTTGTTTTTTCTAATGTAATAGTTAAGGCTAACTTTCTTACCCTAGGCAAGTCACTTAACCTCTCTGCGACTCATCTCTGCATAGTCATCTCTAAAATAAGGAAACAAGTCTTATTGTTCATGTTGCAAGGATGAGCTCGGCTGCTTATCTAGCGTACTCACAGGCTGTGTGACAGTAAGAGCCGCCAAGGGCAGCGGGAGGTTCATGGTTATGCTAAATTGCCAGGATGCGACCCCTCTTCTAAGGAAGGAAGTCACTAACAGCAGGGGGCCGGAGCCCTTGCAAGGTTTGCCAGGGTTACAACCAGACTCAGATCAAACTCAGAGATCCTGCTGCGTGCCCCTCACCCCTGCTTGCCCCTCACCCCTGCTTGCCCCTCACCCCTGCGTTCTTTCCTGCTGCTGAGAGGAAGCTGTTAAATGCCCTGCCACAGTTTCCCACGCCTTCCCTCTCTCCAGTCCTACGTCGTGTTCAGATTTACAGAAAGGAAGAGTCGCAGCAAAGAGAGAGGCAGTGCTCTCCAAGCGGTGGGGTGCGCTACTGGCTACTGTTCTCCGGACTTGCCTCAGGGTTGCTGGCTGCGGCAGCCAGCAGGCTCCCGCTTCACTGTTCTGAGGTGCAAAGGACAGGGCTTGAAGAGGCGAGAGCTATTTCCAGCTGCAGCCGAGCTTCCCTGCTGTGGCTGTGCTCTTCTAATTGAAGTAATAAGGATGCCTAATGACTAAGACGGATTTCTACTGGGTTTGAGTCGGTAGCAAGGCAAAGCCATGTTGCAAAAAAGAGCAGAGTTTGGAGTTAAACCCATCTTCCAGGAATCATGACAAAAAGAGAATGTGACATCGTACATCACTTAATGAGCCAAAGTGAAGACGAATCTTGGGAGGAATTTGTCCTTAAGACAGCAAGGAACACACAGACCCCCCCCCTCTCTCTCTCTCACACACACACACACACACACACACACACACACACACACGCACAGGGAGGGTTCTACCTCATTAGATTGGTTACGTAACTTTTTATTCTGTGTCTATGATCCATGTAGCTAAGACTGCATTACACCATCCTGTGTACGCGCACACACACACACGCACACACACATCTAATTCTTTAAGACATTTTTCTTGGCTTTAACTAAATGGAGCGCATTCTGACATTCTCTATTTTAATTTCTTTTTTTTTTTTTTTTTTAAAAACCCACATGCTGTAATTGACAAAATTGATCTTGGAACCCTGTCTCACTCGTGTCCGCAGGCCTTTTAAATACACCACATTCAATGGATCTTTGAGACTCCGTCCTTAGTTCTTTAATAGTCTTTAATAGATGATAATTTTTAATAATTAGACTCTCAAGGGTATGAATGTGACAGTCTCTTCCTCGCATGCTTACTCTTTTATGTGGCCCAGACTGATGATGGGCCTTCTGCCTCCATCTTC
Source organism: Alexandromys fortis (assembly GCF_014885135.2). Taxonomy (NCBI): domain Eukaryota; kingdom Metazoa; phylum Chordata; class Mammalia; order Rodentia; family Cricetidae; genus Alexandromys; species Alexandromys fortis. Next base: position 2,387,103 of record NW_026067901.1, read on the forward strand.
TGAGTCCTGGGACCATGCCAGGCTGCTCTGGTATCATCTCAAAAGTAGTTTAGAAGGATCATGCATTCAGGATGGCTTTACAGGAAAAGTATTTTTTTTTTCATTTTTTTAAGAAAGGGTAAATTCTAAAATTTATTTATTTTATTATTTATTTATTTACTTATTAAAGATTTCTGTCTCTTCCCCATCGCCACCTCCCCTTTCCCTCCCCCTCCCCCAGTCAAGTCCCTCTCCCTCTTCAGCCCAAAGAGCAATCAGGGTTCCCTGCCCTGTGGGAAG
>NW_026067901.1:2388257-2400105 GCF_014885135.2 Alexandromys fortis
TGTTTTCTATTTCCATCCATTTGCCTGCAAACTTCAAGAAGTCCTTGTTTTTTACTGCTGAGTAGTACTCTAATATGTATATATTCCATACTTTCTTCATCCATTCTTCAATTGAAGGGCATCTAGGTTGTTTCCAGGTTCTGGCCATTACAAACAATGCTGCTATAAACATAGTAGAGCATATACTTTTGTTGTAGAAAAGTATTTTTTTTGACACATTCTTCACGTCTTTCTGGGGTTTGCTACAGTTCTCCAATTGAAAGAAGCCACGCTTGTATCCTAAGGTGAACCTTCCTCATGTATAATGGTTTATAAATAATTCATTGATAATAGCCTTTAGGTATATTAGGAGGGAGCTGAATTCTAGTACTAACTATATATTAAAACTTCCACTGCCCGCAGGTTTATTGCCTTGAAATATAGTTTTGTAAGTATAAAGGTAAGCTACCAAACAGCCTTCTTGTTGCTAATGTTTAGAAAACTCGTGTGTATGTGTGTTTACAGAGTGTTTTCATGAGAAGAGGTGGGTGACAGTGGCTGTTTGGTGAGAGAAAAACTGGGGCACTAGGGAACCTATCTGGGAAGGTTTACTTCTGTAGTGAATGTTTTTGTACAGTTTCTGGGGGAAATGCCGTATTACCTTTGAGACTGTATTACTGTGTATAGTCAACACTTTTTGAAACATGAATGGATGGAACTAATATGATCTCTGAGGTCCCCTTTGTGCTAAAAGTCAAGGAATATAAACTCTCGTTTTCTGTGCTCAGGTAACCAACCTATAACCAAAGCCAGTTAATCAAAACCACTCTCCTTTACTGAGGAATTTATTTGTTCAAGAGAATGGGCATTGGTCAAACCTGATGGTGCCAGAGCCTAAGGCAGGAAGGTCAGCTCAATCTAGGTAACTTAGGGAAATTCTGTCTCATAGAGAAGGAGACAGAGAAAGAGAGACAGAGACAGAGAAATATGGAGATACAGAGAGACACAGACAGAGAACTATAGCCCAGTGGGGTGTTACACGCTTACCTTCCATGTGTAAAGCCCTGGGCTTCATCCCTAACAGAGAATGGGCGTTGAGTATTTTTCTACCAGAAAGAACATAAGAAGATGTCATTCAGTTATGTTTGCTTAGCTTTTGTAGAAGTAGTTGTTCTACAAGAATAGCCTTTAAGAGTTATTTTAGCTATTGTAAGAATACTTTTAGTTGGATACCCATCTAAAATAATTTATAGGCTTCCCTACTTGATCAGGAAATTGTATGGACTCAATGGATCATCATCATGACCTGTAAGCCCCAGCAAGACAGGGGTGTGCAAGACAGTAGTGTGTAAAACAGCGGTGTGTAAGAGGAGCATTGCAGAATCTTCTGAGTGCTCAGGGCCAGGTGTGTGAGTTCAGTGACGTCATCTCACAGATTCTGGAGTCTTTGTTGACACCTGTCAGAATGCTGGCCTGGAGGAAGAGCCTCTTTGTTCCACAGGAATACATTAGACTTTCAATCAGCCAAAAGCAAGTTGGGAGCAGTTTGCAAAGCATTGCTGAGCTCTGAGTCAGGGCTCGCCTTCCAGACCCACCTGTGCGTGCCTTTAAATGGAGACTTTGTAGCCACATCAGATCTCTCATTTTCATTAGGTCTTGGTCCTTGCCTGTGCTCCTAACAGGTACGATCGCCCAGCGTTACTAGATCCGAACATATGCTAGGACTAACTAAAATAATGTGCAAGCCTGCCAAGAAGGGAGAACACTTCAGTGGCACACAGAGAGTAAGAAGCCAGGCAGGAGGCGGGTTAGGTGAGCAGAGACAGATGGCTGTTGGGACGGCATAGATGGAGAAAGGCTAGCCACAAAGCCTGGTGACTCGCAGCACCTACATAAAGGCTGGGTGTGGGGCAAGCATTGGTAATGCCCCACAGAAGGGGAGCAGAGACTAGAGGATTGCCCCTAATCTCATGAACTATCTAACCTGAAATACAGAGCACAGGAGCAGAAAGGAGAGTTCTTAGCTCAGCAAGGCAGAAGGTGAGAACAGACTCCTGAGAGGAGCTCTCTGACCTCCACACACATCATGTTATGTACCAACATTCACACATGCACACACACACACACTCTCTCTCCCCCATACATATACATCCTCTGTCACACACACACACACACACACACACACACACACACGAGACACTCACAGACACTCACAGACATACACACACACACAGACACTCACAGACATACACACTCACACATGCATGCTCTCTCACATACAAACACATACATACTCACATACTCTTTCTCACACACACACACAACGTATCTTTTAAAATAGAGTAGATACAGCATATTTAGATACTCGGAATTCTGTCATTTCCATTATCCTTGTCTCAGGAAAGATAAAATTCGTGTTCCCATAACATATGCTTCTATTTTAAAAGAAACAAGAAGAATAATTGTTTTGTTTTTAATACATTAAATTAATGTTTTACACTTGCATCAATTATGCTGCTTGTTCTTCAGAGTTTAGACAGGTTATAAACTAAACAGCAATTGACCCCAGTTGCACATTCGCAGTGTGGCTGGGATGAGGCATAGTGATGGCGCCGACGGAATGCACATGCAGTGTTTCCTGCTGTTGGAAACTCTGTAACTGCTGGTCTGTCTCGATGTTTTCTTCCTCAGCAGAACTGCTTAAATCAAACAAATGGGAAAAAGACCATAACCAACCCCTGGGAGTTTATTCTGTAGGACAGAAGCGAGGATAGCTCCAGAGTTAAGCCACCCACCCCTATACAGCTCAGAAGGGGACTTCTGATTTGCCAGTCGAAGGAGATTCCTACCTCAAGACCATGGACACTCTTAGTTAATTTTCCTCTTGTTTTGACAAAAATACACAACAAGAAGAAACTTAAGGAAGGGTTTATTTAGGCTTACTATTCAAAAGTATGGTTCATCATGGTGGAGGAGCTGAGGCAGCAAGAGCTTGGGGCAGCGGGTCACATAGTCTCGGCTATCGGAAAGCTGAGAGCAACGAATGCCGGGACTCAGCATACACTCTCCTTTTGATTCAGTCCAGGACCCTAGCCCATTGAATGGCGCTGTCCACAGTTAAAGTGGCTCTTCCAACCTTAAATTAATCAAATCTGGATGGTTCGAAGACTTGTCACCGAAGTAATTCTAAATCGTGTCTCGATTGTGTACATGTAGATTGTGTGACAATACTAACCATCACAGACATTATCAGAGCATTGCCTGTATGTGGCCATTGTGGAACAAGTTTGAAAGAAAATGATCCCTAAATGGAGTGGCACTATTATTAGAAGGTCTGGCCTTGTTGGAGGAAGTTTGCCACTGTGGGAAGGGCTTTGAGGTCTCTTTTTCTCAAACTTTGTTCAGTGTGACACTCAGACCACTTCCTGTTGCTTGTAAGACGTGGGAGTGTGGATTGCGTTGGGGTGGGCTACACAGTCTAGGGGTTGTAACCCACCCTACAATCAAGTTACTCCAGGGTCTCGGAGGGGCGCTACCTGGAAGGGAATGAGCTAAGACAGAAGAAGGAGGCCAAGCAGATTTGTCAAAGCCTCCGTTTATTAGGGACGGGTTACAGTTTATATATGGTAAGGAATGGGGGGCAGGGCAAGGGATCTCGCCGAGTGGTTCCGGTCACGTAGGCCAGGTTACATTCGGACGGGTAGGCTAAGAAGTCACAAGTTGCCACACCTGGTTCCCTGGATAGCTGGAATGTGAGGCGGGTTCGCTAACAGATAAGTTAATTGGGTGAGGGGCAGGTTCTCAATAGAACATAATTATGGGTGTGAGGTTCTCTGCAGACTCCCCAGGGTGATGGTTCCTGTAATGATTGGGGGGAAATGGCTCCTGACATAGGAGTGTAGAAGGAACAGTGGGCTGTGTTCCTGCAGCCCAGCTTCAGGCTGCCTGGCTAGCTTATGCCCCAAAATAACAACACAAATTGTATTCTTTTAAACACTGCTTGGCCCATTAGTTCTAGCCTCTTATTGGCTAATTCTCACATCTTGATTAACCCATTTCTAATAATTTGTGTAGCACCATGAGAAAGATTCAGCATGTCTGACCTGGCGGCTGGCTCCATGGCGTCTAACTCACTTCCCTTCTTCCTAGCATTCTGTTCTGTCTACTCCACCCACCTATGTTCTGACCTATCAGGCCAAGCAGTTTCTTTATTAATTAACCAATGAAAACAACACATTGACAGATGACCCACCTATATCATAGGAGGGTACATCAAGGATAAAGTCTTCTAAGGAAAGGATGCTAAAGTCTCCACTAAAATAAAATACAAAGTGAAACGTACCCACAAACCCCAATGGCCCACGAAGCAAGGTCACATTCTGCAGAGGCCCACCCGTGAAGGAGAGAGGAATCTATCACAGCAGCATGGTAGGACATTGGCATTACATTCTGACTTGTGCAAAACCTTCGATTTGGCATGTTGTGTCATTTTTATGTATGCATCATGTCCAAGTCGTTCTGGTAATATCACAGCCACAGAAACTAAAGGAAACTAAACCTTATCTGCGAGAGCTAAGGAAGGAACATTCTGTGCCACTCTGACAGCCTGCCTCCTAGCAGGCTCTGTGGCTCACGCTTTATGAGTTTATTAATCATCTGAAAGAAAGAATAAGCAAATGTTCATGGCAGTTGTGGGGAAGACTGAATCGGGAGGTATTAGGAGCTTTGATAAATGGCCAGGATATGAACAGCAGTGTGGTTCAGAAAGACCGAAAACAAATCAGAAATCCGGATGGGAAAATACAAAATTGGTCTCTGAAAGATACAAACAAATATCTGGCAATCTCTGGAGAGGAGAGCCGGGGGTGCTGGAGATGGTGGGCAGTTTCAGATGAGTTGGAAAGAAGTGATGTTGGCATTGGTCGTGATGGTGCATGGGCATGGGGGGGGTGGGAAGGGGGCTGCGGTCTCTCACATGAATGTGTTTGAAAGCACCCTGAAACAACTGTATCCCATTTTCAGCACCCAAGTAAACAAGCAATGCTGACAGTCTTGGAAGGCATCCAGGGAAAAATCATGAAAATGATTAATGGAAGGGAGGGGTTGATTTATGAAGATTTATAGAGTGTATCGTCTGGGTTAAGCGATGGCAGAAGGCATCACGATACATTCTGGAAATGTTGGCAATACATATTGCTCAGATTTGGGGGCTGGAATTTAAACAAACAGGATTAAACAGGGTAGAATTAATTTCCATGCTGGAAAACAGCTAAATTTTTCTAAGCAGCGCTGATTGAATACATTGTAAGGACACTAAATACTTTGATGGACAGATACTCAATTACACAGCTACTTCTATGGTAAGTCTTGAAGCACCATCAGCTGTGACATTGTGCCCAGAAACGTCACTTAAAGAAGAATGCTGTCCTAGCAGCAATGTGCATAGAACAAACTATGTGATATTATTAATGGTGTTTCTCTGCTTTGACCTATTAGCAAATAGGCGTGCTTTTAACAGATCCTAAAACAGACTAAGCCTCTGGTGGCTTAGTGAGGAGAAGAGAAATGACAGGGGGAAGAAGTCCCCTTTTTATCCTATTTTAAGCAAAATTGTGGTGTCATTTTCTATTGCGACATCTTCCTGAGTGAATTATGCCCAAGTGGGAAGGGGCCAGTGGAAGTTGGAAGCACTTGAGAGCCTTTTATGTTTTAAGAGACATCTGCCTTTTTCCCTTCATTGTAGGGGTCAGGAGAGTTTCACAGTTTTAGAAACACTAGTCGGGACATTCTCTGTCACTAAACAGACACAGGGCTGTTCCATGGGCTATGTGAGTGGGCTTTGCTGTGCATTTTAGGACCAAGTGTGTAAAACAGTCCCGTCGTTCCCATATCCCTTACCACGTTAGAAGTAGATATATTTTACTGAAGGGAAACAAGGCCTTCAGTGTGTGATCAAGTGCAGAGTAAGAGCCTTGCCCTGGGGTCTCAGTCTGTGGGGCTCTCTTAGGGAAAATGAGGCCTCTTCAGGGCACTTGGCGTATTACTGGCAAAGTTACACTAGTAAGCTAGGATTTAGGAAAATCTGGTTGAGTTAGCAAGGGGATCCTAAAGGAAATTCTTGAGCCTAAAGGAAAATGAAACGACTTTGTTCATGGCAAGATAAATGTAAATGGGAAATGCTAAATGTCCCAAGGATTTAGCTTGAGGTTAAATTTACAGCGCAGTTCTGTGTTGGCATCTGTAATGAAATCACTACAAATTACAGGGATCCTGGGTTTCCTGCCATCATTAGGTGATACATATTCATAACCTATGGAGTAGGTAATGATTAACTAGCATTCAATTGACCCTCAATAGATATTGGTTAAATAAGTTAATGAATGAAATTATGGGATGTGATGGCTCTGATGAACGAAGGAGTTGGTTTCACAGTTGAACTTATAGTGGTATGTCATCTGTGTTTTAACAAAAAAAGAAAAAAGAAAAAGCTTGCCTGAAGGTCAGAATTGCAAAGCAGCCACACTAGTCAGCCACGCAGGCCAGACGGGGTGGGAGGGTGGTGGGGGGGTGTGGGGGGTTGGTGCAGGCCTTTAATCCCAGCACTAGAGAGGAAGATAAGATGGGAGGAGTGTTGATTGCCTTGGGTGGGTTACTCAGTCTAGGGGTTGTAACCCACCCTGCAGTCAGTTACTCCAGGGTCATGGAGGGGTGCTATCTGGAAGGTAAATGGGCTAGGAAAGAAGGAGGAGGCTAAGCAGGGGTTCTTGTCAAAGCCTCCGTTTATTAGGGTCCTGGTTGCTGCTTATATAGCCCCTGGATGAGGGGCTTGGGGGGCAGGGGCACAGGATCTCGACACATGGTCCAGGTCACGTGGTTCAGGTTCGTCACCGTAGGCCAGGAGGTAATGTTTGGTCAGGTCACGTAGGCCAAGGAGTCAGGAGTTGACACACCTAGTTCCCTAGATAGTTTGGAATGTGGGGCGGGTTCGGCTAACAGATAGCTCTCCATTAACAGCTTAATTGGGTGGGGTAGGTTCTGTCAATAGAACGATTCCTAACACAATTAGGGGTGTGGGGTTCTCTGCAGACTCCCCAGGGCGATGGTTCCTGTAATGATTTTTTGTGGATTGCGTTGGGTGTGGGCTACTCAGTCTAGGGGTTAGTAACCCACCCGCAATCAAGTTATTCCAGGGTCTCGGAGGGGCGCTACCTGGAAGGGAATGAGCTAAGACAGAAGAACGAGGCCAAGCAACTTTGTCAAGGCCTCAGTTTATTAGGGACGGGTTACAGTTTATATATGGTAAGGGATGAGGGGCAGGGTACGGGATCTCGCAGGCCGCGTGGTTCCGGTCACGTAGCTCGGTTACATTCAGACAGACAGGCCAGAAGTCACAAGTGGCCACACCTGGTTCCCTGGATAGCTGGAATGTGAGGCGGGTTCCGCTAAGTAATCTTAGCTAATGCTAATTGGGTGAGGGGCAGGTTTTGTCAATAGAACATAACTATGGGTGTGAGGTTCTCTGCAGACTCCCTAGAGTGATGGTTCCTGTAATGATTGTTAGTGGGGAAATGGTTCCTGACAATTTTTAGGAGGAAAATGGCTCCTGACAGAGGAGGTGTGTCTCAACCTCAGTCTTCAGCCTGAGAATTTGTGGAGACAGGATCTCGCCCTTTCGGTCTAAAGATCAGGCAGAGGTATAAGGTCTAGAGCTCTAGTGCTTGGCTGCTTTGCTTATATGATCTTCAGCTTGAACCCCAATATCTGTCTCTGGGTTTTTATTATTCGTGTTACAGATCCTAAAAGTCTCCATGCGTTGAATCTACCTATACCAGTGCTCATTCCTCCAGCTTCAATCCAATGTGACCAATTGGCCCTCCCACCCCCACGCCTATCATATTCTTACAAGTTATGAGTTATCCATATCCAAGTTTCAATATCCATTTGATTCAACAGGCATTTACAGAGCTGTTACTTGATGCTAAGGGCTGGGCTCACTGGGAAGCAGGAAGAACAAGAGGGCTTGCCTTCTAGCGGAGTTTACAATCTGCCTAGGAAGCTATGTGGTAGACATAACTACATATAACTCTATGAAACATGGAGTCAAAATTCATCGAGATGGGTGTCACAGGTGGCAGTTGTGTCACGAGCCAACAAGGACTAAAAAGGACAGAATTGAAATGGGAACAAAGTGTTGTGGCTTCTTTTCCTCTCTAAGGATCCTCTGAGCTTCACTGGAATGAAGCCTGCCTACACATTTGCTTCTAGAGGAAAAGATGATGTACCCTAAACTGTTGGGCCAAAATTATCTCAGGGCCTGTACCTCGAGGCCTGTAGGACAGAAAAAAGTCTGGCTCAAGTTTGAGGGAACCAAGTGAGGATGAGACAGCAAAATCTAGGTAGACACCCCTCCAGCTAGATGGAGGGCTTGGCTGTTTCTCATTGGCTAGGGGTACCCCCACATCATAGGATGTCACTTAACCTATATAAGCTGATGTTCACAGTAATAAACCGAGTTCCTGATTTGAATTGACTTCCTATTGCGTCTGATTGTCCCGCATTGTGGGGCTGTGGAACAGTCGATCTAATAGCTGATATGATCATAAAAATCAGGGACACCCCCACTTTGACATTATGGAAAAGACCCCTCTAAATTAATAATTCCATTCAAAATTAAGGATTTAGAATGGGCCACAAGACATTGTTCTCCATTGAGCCTCACCCTGGAGGGATTTCTTGGGACCCGAGATGAAAGACCCGGATAAATCCAGACCCCTCTATCAGGAAGAGAAGAGCCAAAAATCTAGGATTATCTGGTTCAGTGACTTTGTTTCAGGAACTGAAGATAAAGTTAGATTATAATCTTGAGAAACAGGGAATTACCCCCTTGCAATTATCATTGGTATTTTCAGAATTTTCAATGATCACTGATATTTTTGGAATTTTCCAATGAAGCCCTCTCTACCCCCTTTGGATTACTGACTTGTGGTTTCTTCCCTTAAACACCCCTTCTCCCAGCTACTTGAGGTCGAACTCCTCCCCTGCGTGAGGGGTGAGTTTCGGCCCCAGCGCTGGTACCTGTCAATAAACCTTGTGTGATTGCAGCAAGGACAGTCACTAGTGAGCTACTGGGAGGGGGGGAGGAGGGACATGTTATCCTGAGACTTGACTGAGAGTCTCCCTACATGGAAGTCTTTCATAGACACTCACACTGGGGAGTCCTGGTTAGTGAAGCTATATCAAGAACTACACTGGAGAGTCCCCTTAGTCTTTTCTTCTAGGCCCCTGCCCCAAGCATTTACTGTTTGCACAGATGGCAGGAAGAATGACTCCTTTGTAGTTTTCCCTGCAGCAAGGACCAAGACAGAGATTACCAAAATTCTCCCTTATGGAGGATCCGCTCATATAAGGAAATGATGGCCGTATATATTGATCCACAAGAGGTTCCAGAACCCTGCAACTACTATTTAGACAGCTCTTATGTGGTGAACCTACTGCCACACTTACCCTATGTCTATATCAGATTGTTTGCTAATCCTATTTCTGCCTTGAGGATACAATTCAAATCGCTCTAGAAGGTAGAAAAAAACCCACATACATTCAACATCTCAGAGGACACCAAAACCTCCCTGGCCTTGTTTCCCAAGGGAATGCTGCTGTGGATGCTGCAGCTTCAAGGGCCTGTCTCAGAGAGGTCTCAACTCTGCCCATATAAAATGCTACCCAAATGCATGACTTAACTCATGTCAACTGGAGAAGACTCAGATACCTATAACCCCAGATCCCTGCAACAGAGTAAAAGAGAATTATTCATACTGAAGGAGCCAGCCACGATAAACTAAACATGAGCAGGTCACCCAAAGGAAGTTCTTTACTTACAACCATTATCACCTGCCAGAGTAGGACTCAGCCATCGATAAATTTCATGAAGGGTCTCAGTAGTTTACCCTGAAGCAATACATGGTTGCAGGAAGAACCACATACTGAGATTACCCAAGCACCACCCAAGAACAGACCATCCAAAGGAAATGACTAAAATTCCAACCATTATAAATAGGACCACCTGCCAGCACACATTCACCAGGACACCCCTAGACAAATGTCAGCCAATCAGGGGTCCTGAACCTTAGAAACCCCTCACCCCCACCTTTACTACTATAAAAACCCAACTCTAACTGAGTTCAGGGCTCTCCTTTTATTCAAATACGTTGGACATGCAGGAAGGCTGAGTTTGCAAACTTGCATAAAACAAAAGCTCTTTTCTTTTACATATGGGACTTGGTTTCCTTGTTGGCTTTTGGGGGACTTCGTGGATTTGGGCATAACACATACATGTAAGACTTGCCAACAGTTTCTCCGTATCCCCACCCCTTTATAATGGCTGGGGTGAACCCAAGAGGTTAGGACCCAATATCATCTGGCAAATAGATGTAACACATTACCCTCCGTTTGACAAATTAAAATATGTGTTTGTGACCATAGACACACACTCTAAGGCACGCTGGACTACCACCCACTCAGGGGAAAGGCAATCCATGTCAAAAGCCACTTCCTACAATGTTTTGCTATGTTGGGACTACCATAACAGGTCAAGACTGACAACAGCCCCTGTTTTATAAGTAAAACATTAAAAGAACTCCTCTAGAGATGGAAAATATTCCATACCACCAGGATTCCATACAACCCTCAGGGGCAAGTGATTGTCGAAAGACACCACCAATATCTCAATGGGGTCCATATAAAATAAAAAAGGGGAGAAGTCTCCCTCATCTACAACTGCAAAAGCCATTATTAACCATCAATATTTAAAATTTTCAAAAATCAGATGATCAAAATAGATTCCAGAAACATTGGGGATCCCTACCAACGAGGCCCTGCCTAAAGGTTAGGTGGGAGGATCCTCTCACTAACCAATGGAGGGACCCAGATCCCTTGTGGACACAGGGCCGAGGATATGAATGTGTCTTCCCAAACAGAGGGGAAATATGGCTACCCACTCATAACTCAAAATTTCTCTCCTCCCCTCAGGACAATGGGGAGACTAAGATGACCAATAAAGAAAGAAACAGACTGTGATAGACAACCCTTAAATTAAAATACAAGGAAAGAAAAACACCACTGCCCAAGGGAGACTGACCCTTGAGGAGAGTGTTGCCTGTTTATCTATTTCAGGTGGCCCTTCCAGTGGTAATCATGTTTAATCCTATCATGGGGATCAAGGTCCAGGCAGCAAGCCCCACCAACCACAGAAAGTGACATGAATCTTGTCGAGCGCTGGCACTGGAGGGATCCTAAACCAAACTTCTCAGATGATGACACCCTGGATGTGGTGGCCTGACCTGATGTTTGAGCACTATGATTTGACAGCATGGGAGCTGGGATGTGGGAGACTGGATTCCAGGCATTGAAGGGAGACCTGAATGTGGAGGCTCTCAGGGGTGCACCCTACCCCAGGCATCTTGCCCTAATGAGCCTGGGCATTCTCATGTCCTTAGGAGACATGCCCTCCTGCAGACACCCTTTTATGTATGCCCAGGAAGCAACCGGACTGCCTCTGCTATTAGAAACTGCAGGGCAGGGTGGGGGGCGGCTCCTGATGACTGTTGTTCTTCTTGGGGATGTGAGCAGACTGGGCTGGACATAATTAGAAAAGACAAAGACCACATCATGTTATTTACAAAAGTCTTTGGATTCCTCAGCAAGGGTAACCTTACAAAACAGGAGAGGAGCTGGGCGATGGTGGCGCACACCTTTAATCCCAGCACTCGGGAGGCAGAGGCAGGCGGATCTCTGTGAGTTCGAGACCAGCCTGGTCTACAGAGCTAGTTCCAGGACAGGCTCCAAAGCCGCAGAGAAACCCTGTCTCAAGCCC
>NW_026067901.1:2400338-2428458 GCF_014885135.2 Alexandromys fortis
GATGGCTATTTATTTATTGATCTGTCTTTTTGGCCCATGTGTTCTCCAAAGGCTGAAAGAAACGTTCCAAAAACAGATACAACAGGTACAATGTACTCATGGCCCTTCGAGCACATTATGAGAGGCTCAATACATCTCACCCCACTGATGAACTCTCAATTTGAGGGTGTCCAGGCCAAAACTCTGGATAAGGGTGGCCCTGACCCGTACTCTCTCCCCAGTGGGCTTTTCTGGCTTGGTGACCAGGGTAGGGGGTGGGATATAAAACAAAAGGGGGAGATGTTGGACCAAAATTATCTCAAGGCCTGTATCTCGAGGCCTATAGGAAAAAAAAAAAGGCTGGCTTGAGTTTGAGGGAACCGAGTGAGGATGAGACAGCAAACTCTAGGTAGATGCCCCTCCAGCCAGAGGGAGGGCTTGGCTGTCTCTCATGGGCTGGGGGTACCCCCACATCACAGGATGTCACTTAACCTATATAAGCTGACACTCACAGTAATAAACTGAGTTCCTGCTTTGAATTGACTCCCTATTGCGTCTGATGGTCCTGCATCATAGGGATGTGGACTGGGCAGATAGCACACTCACCTTTCCCTGGGGAACAAGGAGGCTAAGGAAGCCTAGCACTGAACTTCACATTTTTCTTGCCCCCTGCATTCTATAATACACAAGGGCATCTCTTTTGTTTGGGAAGTTTGGCCTTTAATGCAGCTTAATTGCCTGTTGGTAACGACAGAAAGGTTTGCCTCGAATTCATCGGTGGCTTCCCTATGCCATATTCATGCGTCTACGTTGACTGTTTTCGGTGATGTTCTGAAGAAATTCATTTAAAACAGAATCAGTTGGCAGGAGTGTGTCAAATAAAAAGATCCACTAAAGAAAAAAATCTTTACTCTTAGCAGAATCGAAGCATGTAAAATTGCTGGTCTGCAGAAATTATTTTAATGTATTGTTTTTTTCTCAGCACATTTTGTTGTAAGAGGCACACAGGGTAGCTACAGTACAGCCTGCAGCCGTCATACCTAAAAAAAAAAAGACCAAACTACTTAGCAGCATATTAGGCATGCTTTATTCTGTCCACATAACACTGAGGCTTTTAATTTAATTTATGTTTCTGTTGACTGAATGTAAATAAATAAAAGATAGGAAGTTCTTTTCCCAGTACTCCTCAGGGGAAGGCCAAAGAGAGACAGCCTGCTCTCAGATCATTTTATTTTACAATCAGGATCTGAGGTGGCAGATTTAAGACAGGTCCTGTAGATTGCTGTTTGGCTTTGACTATGAAGGCCTGATGTGAACAGGATATATACCACAATATAATATCCCTATCCACGCTATACTTCCACCAGATTTCAGTGCACACTAGTAAATCACTGGCGCTGGATACTAACGTCTGTCCGTGTAAATCCTCCTGCCTGGCCTCTGTATGAGTTTAAATAGAAACGTATTACCTTGTTGAAGTACAGCTTAGATTATCGTCAGCTCCATTATCCACTTCAGATTTCAAAATAAGAATAGACGTACAGGAGATAAAAGCAGGTGCCCTTCCTTTGCTTTTGAAACTTCCCAGGCATGCCGCACTTCAGCAATGGATTTGAAACCACAGCCTCCCGGTGGTCCCCACATGAGAAGACAGGAACATAAAGGGATGAGTGGAGCCACCAACCACTTTACTATAGTGGGTTCAGCAGAGGCCATGGCATGCCGGGGCTTTTGTTTGGGCTCTCAGAAACATTTTAGTTAAAACCGTTTTACCTACTTATGAATGGCATCTTGTACTTCTCATAGAATTAATGTTTTGATTTTTTTTGGGGGGGTGCAGTTTTGATATTGATGGAAGAGAGTCTTCTGTTTTATGTTAATTTCATTGGTTAAAGAAAGAAACTGCTGTGGCCCTTTGATAGGACAGAAAATTAGGTAGGCGGAGGAGACAGAACAGAATTCTGGGAGGAAGAAGCTGAGTCAGGCAGTTGCTATGATTCTCCCGCCGGACCCAGATGCAGGTTAAGATCCTCCCTGGTAAGCCACCAGCTCGTGATGCTACACAGATTATTAGAAATGGGTTAATCAAAGATGTGAGAATTAGACAATAAGAGGCTAGAACTAATGGGCTAAGCAGTGTTTAAAAGAATACAGTTTGCATGTAATTATTTCAGGTGTAAAGCTAGCCGGGTGGCGGAACGCAGCCCACTGCTCCTTACAACATGATATTTTATTAGATGGCTTAATATATGAAAAGCACATAAAATATCCCTGGCGTTCACTAATGATTAATTCCTGGCAGTGGTAATGAGGATGAGAAGAAAATCACATTTTTATCAGGCTTTAAGTTGGGAGAGACAAGCAGTGTGTACTTTGTAGTACTGAGAGAGGGGCCTCCTTGGTTCACAACCCAAATCCCTCATTTACCTCTCTTTTGACCTGACCTTGGTTTTAATATTACCAATATTAGTAATACTACACAAAAATCTCATTGCTGTATAATTACAAATCATATAGTTTATACCCATAGGCCCTGCTGAAAACCATCAGGAATTAATTATAAGTAGATATTTGTAGTAGGATGGCCACTTGTTTGTTCCCAGCTGCTCAGCCCTGAAATAACCACATGGAAACCATATTATTAGCAATACTGTTTGGCCAATAGCTTAAACGTATTTCTGGCTAACTCATATCTTAAATTAACTCATCTCCATGAATCTGTATATCGCCACAAGGCTGTGGCTTACTGGGTAAAGTTCCGGTATCTGTCTCTGGTGGGGCTACATGGCTTTTCACTTTGACTCCGCCTTCTTTCTCCCAGCATTCAGTCTAGTTTTCTCCACCTAAATCTATTCTGCCCTATCAGGCCAAGCCAGTTTCTTTATTCGTTAACCAATAAAAGCAACAGCTAGACAGAAGGACCTCCCACACCAGATACTAGTTACAATCTGTATTTGAAACATGAACAACAGATATATTTTAAAAATATATGTGTTTTATTTACTTTTCTGTTGCTGTGAAGAGACATCATGATCAAGACAACTTAAAAAAATAAAACATTTAATTGAGGCTTGCTTACAGTTTCAGAGGGTGAGTGCCTGACCATCATGGTGGGGGCAGGGAGGATGGCAGTCAGGAGTGATGTTGAATGGTTGGGAACATTTATCTAATCCACAAGCTGAAGGCAGAGAGAGAAGTCAGGAGAGAAGAGAGAGAGAGAGGAGAGAGAGAGAGAGAGAAAGAGAGAGAGAGAGGAGAGAGAGAGAGAGAGAGAGAGAGAGAGAGAGAGAGAGATATCCTGGGCCTATTGTGGGGATTTTAAACCTCAAAGCCCACTCATAATGACACACCTCATCCAATAAGGTCACACCTCCTAATTCTTCCTAATCAATTCCACTATCTGGGAACAAAATATTCAAACACATGAGCCTATAGGGGCCATCCTCATTCAAACTACTGCCTTACTCAGCTATATATTTGATAGATGTTTTGACTGTATATTTTGTGTAGAACAGTATTTTAAAATTATGCATGTACATAAACAACGTGTATGTATGTAGATCACGCTTTACTGTGTGACATAATTTAGCATAAGTCTCACAATCACATGTTGGACATAATTGTGAGTGTACACAGTTTACACTGCTGTAGAGGCACCTTTTGCTGTCTAAGGAGTCAGCAGTTTGAAAGTTTTCCTCATGGGGGGAATGGCTGTGATTTTCACTCTCTTACCTGCTTCATCCAAGCCTCACAGTTAACCTATTTGCCAGGAGCACAAGACAATTAGAGAAAGAACATTAGACCCCAGATCTTCAGCATCCCCCTGCTGGAAGAGAAAACCGTTAAGCATGTCATTTTCTATTCCTTCCTCCAGTGCGATCTGGTTGTGATTCAAGGCAGGCAAAGGAGGAAAGTATGTTTCCAGGGGAAGTGGAGGGATATACAGATGAGCTGCAGAACCCTTGGGTACAACATTGGGCTGGGGCAGGAGCTCTGTGTGCACACAGCTCTAAGCAGGGCTATTGAGAATTATCTGTAGGTGAATACTTATGCAAATAGGTCTCTGCCTTTTTCGTGACACAGAAGAAGAGAAAGACAAGGCTGGTGTCGAGATCCATCCTCCATATATGTTTTAGACCCCCCCCCCATTGAAGTTAATAAGTCTCTGCCTAAAGTAAGAAATACCCAGAAAACCTGGCAGGAACATAGTACTAATTGTTTAAAATTTTTTAAAGTAATAATTAATTTGTGTGTGTGTGTGTTTGTGTGTGTGCCCCTGCATGAATTTATGTGCACCTCTGGCATGCAGGTGTCTGCAGAGGCCAGAGGTCTTGGATCCCCTGGAACTGGAGTTACGAACAGTTATGAGCCACCTGATATGAATGCAGGAAACCAAACTCGGTTTTCATATTAATATACATCCACGGCTCTTTAGCTTCAACAATGTGTCTTATAGTGCATTTGTACAGATGTTTATTAGCCACACCCCTGCTCATTATAAATAATGAAACCTGGTATTTGTTCAGTAGGTATCTGCTGAATAGACGAATAGATAATTTTCCCTAGCTCTCCAGCAGAAGGGGGGGGAGTCTTTAGGAGCGGTTGCTACATGATATATGCAGCTGAATCTGTCTATATGTGCTTTGTTGTAGACAATTTCTTCACACAATGCTAGTAATAACAAACAATTAGCCACTTCTTACTGTGTAAAAGATGCTGTGTAAGCACTTCCCATTCATTTCCTCATCTATGAGAATATTATCTTCATTTTACTAATTAGGAAATTAATGCCTAATGAGCTTCTGTAGCTTCATTAAGCTACATGCCTAAGCCTCACTTCTAATAAGGGGTGGAATTTGCTTTAAACGTGGACCCAAGGCTCTGGTGGTTGTGTCCTCTGGTGGTAACTGACTTTTACAATTTAGAGAGAGAAAATTGGAGAGAGGAGACTTTGTTCCCTCTGCTTCTAGTTTTAGTTCTTTCTTCACACGTTATTAAAAATATGACTTGGAGAGGAGGGGTTATGGGATGGAGATGGGAAACAAAATGGAGGACAAGGTCTGAAAGTTACGTGTATACAAGAGCATGGAAGAGAGGTGATGTATAGAAAAAAAGGAAATAATACGTCTACCAGTTTTGGGATAGACTATCTCAACTCCTAAAATAAACTGAAAGTTTTGTGGGTAGATATGATACATAATGGTTAAATTGCTGTACTTAAAAATGTGTTAGTGGAAAAGCAGTCAGTATGATGATGAATGGCTTGTGGATTGAGTGAGAAATGTCTGCTATAGGGTCAGGCATTTGAACACTTGGCTGTCTGTAGAACTATCTGGGGAGATTTAGGTGGTGCAGCCTTGCTGGGAGAACCACATCTCTAGGGTTAGACTCGGAGAGTAAAAACTCACACCTACATCCACACTTATTTCCGGTTTGCTTTCTCTTCTCTGTGCTAGAGTTGAGTACATGAGGACATGAGCTCTCAGCTCCCTCTTTCTGATGCCAGTTCACTTTCTGACTCCTGTGCCTCCTGTCCCAAAGGACTCTTTAAAAAAATTCATTTATTTATTATGTATACAGTGTTCTGGCATGTATGCCTACACACCAGAAGATGGCACCAAATCTCATTACAGATGGTTGTGCACCACCATTGGGTTGCTGGGAATTGATCTCAGGACCTCTGGAAGAGCAGACAGGAATCTGAGCCATCTCTGCAGCCCCACTCTGAAGGACTCTTACCCTTCTGGAACCATAAGCCCAAATAAACTTCCTTCAGCAAGTTGTCTTGGCCATGGTATGTATCGCAGCAGCAGAGAGGTAACTGATACAGATGTGGGAACCATAGAGTGGGCTGCTGTTTGAAAAAAAACTGACCATGGTGACTTTTCTTGAGGGATGTAGGAAACTTTGGAACTTTATACTAGACAATTTGTTTAACAATGTAGCTAAAGGTTAGCAAACCATTCTAGTAGGAGATTGGAGGCTGGAGCACTGGAGTCGTGCTGAGAACAATATAGACGTGAAGACACAGCTCAAGAGGGGAACAATATTAGCAAATGGGATAAAGGCCATTCCTATGATGGTTTGGCCAAGAATGTGACTGCCTTTTTCCTTTGTCCTAAGAACTTGCCTGAGACAAAATTGTAAAGTATGGAATTATGCCGTTGTCAGAGGCAATTTCAAGGCCACATAATGTTTAATCTGTGATGTGTTCTCAGTAATGACTCATACTGATTTATAATGAAAAAGAGCACACAGGAAAAAAACAAGTTATAAAGCAAACAGTATGGAGAGACAAAGAGGACCAGAAACCAACAACATTGCTGCTGAGGCCTCTTGTTGAAAAAGATAAAGAGATTAACACCAACAAGTAGAAGCCTCTAGTTTAGTACTGCAATTGGGAAGGATTTGCCTGTAGGGCAAGACCCTCACCCCCACCAGCTGAGTTTTAAACTTGTGAAAAGAAAAGACCTAAGGCAAACTCTACTCCTAGAAGGCCCCTGTAAACACAAGCTGCTGATAATAGGATTCAAGGGGGCCACAGTCCATCTCCACTGAGTAGCTGAACTTGGCAGTGTCCTTCATGTGGTGCTGGCTCTACAGACAGGAAGGATTCCTCCTTCATGGCTTCAGAAAGCCATTGAGGCTAGCCAGAGTGCGGAAGGACAGTGCAGGTCTTCATTGCATGAAGCTGTGGAGGTGAAACCTAGGTTGCAATGGAGACTTCAAGATGTCGGAGATGCCAGAGTTGTGAGCAATCTGTTAAGGAGAGCTGCAAAGAACCAACCCAAAGGAGAGATGGATGTTGCACAAGATATTGGAGATGCCAGAGTCATGATCGATCTATCTATCTATCTATCTATCTATCTATCTATCTATCTATCTATCATCTGTTAAGGAGAGCTGCAGAGAACCAACCGAAAGGAGAGATGGATGTTGCACAAGATGTTGGAGATGCCAGAGTCGTGAGTGAGCTATCTGTTAAGGAGAGCTGCATAGAACCAACCCAAAAGAGGGATGGATGTTGCAGGAGCAAAGTGGTGAGGCAGAGCTTCTGAGCCATTTAATACCAGATAAGGAGCCACAGGATTTAGTTTGCTCTGGTCTTGCTTTGATCCAGTATTTCCTTACTGTGTCTTTATTCCTCCTTTTAGAAGTGGTACTGTGTCTTTGGGCTACAGGTTCGCAGTGTGTAATTTGACTTCTTTATTTCATAAGGGTGGCACATAGGGGATTTCTTTGAGACTCAAAAGGGACTTTGGACTGCTGTGTCCAACATGGGACTGAGTACTTTGGACAGTATGGGACCATGAAGGACTATGGTGACTTGAAGTTGGGCTAAATGCATTTTGCATTATGATGTAACACTATGGAAGCCAGGTAATGGAATACGGCAGACTGAATAAGAATTGTTCCCATAGTCTAAGGCATTCGAACATGGAACATCTGTTCCCCTAGTTGGCAGTGCTGTTTGAGAAGGTTTAGGTGATGCAGCCTTGTTGGAGGAGGCACATTGCCAGAGGCAGGCTTTCAGAGTAAAAAGTCTTGCCTCCTTACACTAATTAAATTTTAAAAGTAACATTCAGGGAGAGTGAAATATTGAAAATGTGTGGGCTTGATTTGGAAGATGTCTTACAATGCAGCCTTCTGAGTCTTGAGGCCAAGAGAGAGCGAGCAAGAGAGCAAGAGAGACAGAGACAGGCACAGAGAGAGACACACAGAGAGGAGAGACAGAGGAAGAGATTGGGCCTGGCATGAGCTTTGGAACCTCATCCAACAAGGCCACACCTTCTAATCCTTCTTAAACAGTTCACCAACTGGAAAGCAAGCATTCAGATATATGACATTCTTATTCAAACAGTCACACTGTCCTTGGTGTGAACAATCTTATTACTGTGACTTAGAATTGCTTATTCTTGGGGCTGGGGTTGGGGGGCATAGCTCAGTGAGTAAGAGTACTTAAACCATATAAAAAGCCAGTTTGTTATGTCTGCTATGCATCTCCCAGCACTCAAAGGAAGGAGAGAACTGACTCCTGGAAATTCTGTCTTTTGCCTCTACTACATTTCATATTCATTCTGTGGCAAATCCGAGCCTCCTTATATATATATATTCTTCCAGATTGCCTACTTTTGTATCCAGAAATTGCCTGGAAATTTCCAGCTGTTACTTTTCTGACATGGTGTGATCGTCCTATGTGGTAGACTTAGATGTGATTTTATTCTTAGTGTTAAAAATGAATGAGTTAATTATATCCCATGATGCATGTGTTGTGGTTGAATTCCATGTGACTAAATTTAATTTTTTTAAATTTTTTTTATATTTATTTATTATGTATACACTATTCTGTCTGTATGCCATTACAGATGGTTGTGAGCCACCATGTGGTTGCTGGGAATTGAACTCAGGACCTTTGGAAGAGCAGGCAATGCTCTTAACCTCTGAGCCATCTCTCCAGCTCCATGTGACTAAATTTAAAAGGGAAGGTTGCATTGGAAAGTCTGCTGGATGGGAGAAAGGAACCCAGTGGTTTGGCTCTGTCCCTCCTTTCCTATGTCTTTCAGAATCCTGGGCTTCTTCCCAAATAACATGGGGCCTATAACAGACTTGAAGGCTTCCCGATACCTAGCCAGTGACCAGGTCAACCTATGCATGGCTTCTGTAATTATGTATTCATCTTTGGTAGCTATTTATGAAGGTTCCTCAAAGGAAGTTGGGAGTTTCTTGAAGAGAGGCGTCAGTTCATTTATGTCTGGGCTTGGCTTGGCAGACAGGGCCACCCGTGCTACGTTAGCACTGCATTCAGGTCTTTGTGCTCTCAAAAAATCTCTCTCTTGCCATCTGGTAATCTGACCACTTCTACTTTCTGCCCACCATACATGTGATCCGTCTTGATCTCCAAGCCTTTCCCCATCCATAGTGAACTCTCTCCCTAGGTTACTTCATCGATCCACAGTGGCATTTCCCATGGGTATATCTGGCTCTTGGACCTCTTCCTAAGACCCAGAAGTGAATGTCCAATAGTCCAGTCGACGTCTCAGTTTAGAACTGGTGTGCTGTGACCTCACTCGTTGAGCTCTGGGTACAAGCTAACTACTCTCCCCATAGTGCTTTCTGTTTTAGTAATGAGTACAAAGCCAACCTGATTTAGCTCTTGGTACACCTGGAGGCTAAATATCCAGGAATTGTAGCATCATGGTCAAAGGCCAGGTTCCCCAGGTTCACATTTCAACTCTACTGCCTACTGGCTTCCCCCGTCCCCCTTACTGAATCTTAGTTTATTCATTTGTAAAATGGGGCAGATAAAGTGTCTTTTCTGTGAGCACTGAATAACTTAAAACATGTTGACAGTGCACAAGTTAGTATCTGACACAGTCAGGTTCTATCAGTGTTAGTTCCCCAGGGACTTCCAAGTCCTCCTACACAGACAGACACAGATTCACACCAATCGAGCAAGGCTCAAGTTGTCCCAGCCCCTTTCAAGATCACACATCTACTTTATGTCGCGTGCTTTGTATTTGTACATTTGCATCTTTAAAACAGAAACACAAGACTGGAGTCTGATCTCACCTGTAGTCCCATAGAAAAATTACCAAACACCTTCCAAAATGTTTTTGCTGTTCACCACCTCTTGACAGCACCCTGGCCAGGCAGCTCTTATCTGCACCACTATATTGAGGGGTCTCTTTGCCTTGGACCCTTGCCCTGATTAATCTATTCTTGAGTCCCTGTGACCTCTGTGAAAGGCAAATCCAGCCAATCATTTATTTACTTGTTTAAGATCCATCAATGGAAAAGCACATAGAAATTCGGGAAAAGCAAACACATTAGGATATACTCTCCTGTAAACTTCCTGTATATATGATATTTACATAATAGAAGTATTACTTTATTAAATACTTACATAAAATACTTCAGTGGCCCCTATCCTCTTTGTTATAAAACCCACATGCTTTAATATGAACAAGTATGGTAAGGCTATGATTGGCAGATACTATGGGTGGCTGATGACTGTCGTCTGTCCTGGCAGTTAGTTGGAGTCTCTGAGCTTGCTGCCAGGTCATGGCTTTATCTACTCCCAAATGGATGCTTTTGACAGTCTGAAAGTTCCTGTGGAGCCTTGCAATTATAGTAATTAGTTTCCAGGAGATTTCAAACTTAAATGTGGCTTACTGGCCATGTAAGAGGAGGCAACAGCACAGGATGCCAAGTTGACTGCTAAGGCCCAAATCACTGCTGTGTTATTTGATGCAAATAAACTCCCTTCAGACAAATTTTTATTATTTGTAAATGGCGAAAAAATAGTTACACCAATCTCATATAATATTAAAGCGATTAAACAAGATCAGCCTCTAAAGGAACTTGCATGGTGCTATCCCCTAAAATGTACTACTTAAAAAGTAGCTGCATGCACTATATCTGAAAGTATAAATTACATACCCAGTTCATGCTGCATACTGAAGCCATGGTTGCTATCACTAGGTTTACAGTCTTTGAAGTTCTCAGGGTGAAGGGTGTCGTCATTTAGCGCGATTAAGAATGCAAAACTGAAGGGTGACCTTGACATATCTCCTTCTACGCACTTGTCAAGGAACAGGTGAAGACCGAGTGCCGGGAAGGAATGTAAGTACCACTGTGTAATGACATGAAAATGTGTGATTTTTATTGGTGCTAAATAGAACGTACGGCTGCCATTCCTTCCAAGGATGGTTTTCACCTTCATCAGAGATGGGAGGAAGAATTTCAGCCAGAGCTCTCAGTAAGAGATTAAAATAAAAATGACAGGCCCACAGCATGAATGACAGCAAGCCAGTCGTAACAACTCAAGTGGTGGTTTCAGGCCTTGGCTGTGTCTGTCTAGGGCAAGAGTCCCCAGCTGGCTAGGGGAGGAACAGCAAGAAAGGGTGGCATGACACTTTTGGGAAGGACTCAGTTGCTGGTTAAAAAGGAACTCCAGGGACCATCCAGGTTTCGGCCAACAGCTCAGACTCCTAAGAGTGGCCAAGGCAACAGGAGGGAACTCACGTTCTTGGGGTCCTGCTCCAGCCTCAGACCTCCACACTCCCAGAGCCACCTGCTCTGAGCCATATGGTAAGTTTGCGGTGTTTGTAATGATATGCGTAGATATGTATGTTGATTCTATATAATAAACATGTTAACGTGTTTACTGGATTATTTAAACTTTTTCCTGTCTGAGTTCTTTTTAATTAGCCTTTCTATGACTATCAGCAGAGAGCATTGCGTCCGAGAATCCATCCCGTGGATCCTGTCATAGATCGTCTGTCACCATCGCCTAGCTCAGAGGTTTTCTGTTTCCAGCTTGGGGCTGTGCCCTTTCCTGCCCCCCCCCCCCCCCCCCCCCCCCCCCCCCCCCCCCCCCCGTGTCTGAGCATTGTTCTCTTAGCCCTTCAGGTCTGAAGCAGCACTAATTCTCCAAATCCCATGTTCTCTGCCCCTCGGTCCCTCACCCCAGCAGGTCTCTGGTTTTATGCTACCCTCTTCACAGGCTGTATCACAATTTACACTTTACAAGTACACCTTTGGCTTTCCTTATTAAATTTCTCCATCTCTCTCATTCTCACCAGACAGCAGACGCCTTGTGGGCAGGAACCATCAGGCCGCTGGAGTCCTATCTTCAATACAACATCTCCACGGATACTCATAAGGTATAGATTATTAAATATACACCACAGCTCAAATTTTCAGTGTTCAGAACAATGTGGATCCTAACTCTCAAGGAGCACCCTTGTGACTGTTACCCCAATGGTTTCTTATTGGTATTTTGGCATGTTAAGTTTTTCAAAAAAAGGAGCCTAATACAGCGATCAATAAATTGTGGGAATGATTAAAACAGTAAAGAAATAAGCGGCTAGATAAAGAAGTAAATAATAACTAATTAGGATCGGTAGATGACGAAGCCTGAGTTTTAGATGTTAATTCATCCCCACCCTCATCAACACTTGTTAGTGTTAATTCTTCTAGCAAATTCTAATGTCATCTGACATTGTGCTTCACAGTGTAGAAGCAGATTCACTCCGGATTATCATTTGTGGTGGGATATTTGGTTGCACCGTGACTCCAAGACTATGTTAATAAAGTCAACCTTGAATCAGGGGATGAAGCCAGGGACTAGATGACCAGAACTGGACATAGAAAAGTCAGGAATATGGATAGAGAAGATGCAGAGGAAGAAGTAGGGAGGGACTTAGAGATCTCACGGTTTCTTTGCTCTGTGAAGTGTGGAAGAAGGGCGACTGGCCGCTCCTTCACCACTGCTTTGATCTATCAGTTGGTAATAGAACAACTTAGATAAACACATCTATCAGTTGCTTCAGTTCTGACTCTGTTGCCCAGAAATTCCAGTGCAAAAGCAATGGTGAGGATTCTTCTTTTCCTCCCTCCCTTCCTTCCTTCCTTCCTTCCTTCCTTCCTTCCTTCCTTCCTTCCTTCCTTCCTTCCTTCCTTCCTTCCTTCCTCTTTTTGTTGTTGTTTGAGATAAGATCTTGCTAAGTAGCCATTTCAGGATTAGAACTAGCTATCTTCCTGCCTCCTGGAGCCACACAACCACCCAGTGCAGCCCGTTTTCCCAGTTTTAACAGGAGTGTCTCCATTAGCTGTTGATGTTAGCTATGTGAGGATTTTTAAAAATAATATTTAAAAAGTATTTTTCTATTCATAAATGGGGCTTAATTACAGTATCAGTGGTAAATATATGAAAAGGTATATTTTGTTAATTCTGTGAGACTGGTACCACACATAAACTGTGCTATAGAACTTGACATCCTCGTTTATCTGTCTTGTCCTTTCCTCCTGGATTTGTCTATGAACATCTCATCTTCCTCCTGAACTTGCCCCTGGGCTAAGGTTGAGGAGATGAGAAAATGGACGTGCTAGATGGCCCACAAGGTTGCATCATTCTGGAAGAATGATGGCCGAATATGTACCTGTTATTATTTGCTTCTATTCCACTGCTCTGTCTTTCAAGAATTATGTTTCTAATTTATACTTTCAGATATACTGTACACAGCTACTACTTAAGTAGTACATTTCAGGGGATAGCTCTACGCAAGTTAGTTTAGATGGTTGAACTTGTTTAACCCTTTTAATATTATATGAGATGGGTGCTATTATTTTTTTCCCCATTTACAGATGATAAAAATTGAGTCTAAAAGGAGTTTATTTGCATCAAACAACATAGCACTGATTTGGGCCTTTGCAGTCAACTTGGTGTCCTGTGCTGTTGTTGCCTCTTCCATGACCAGTAAGCCACATTTCGGTTTGTAATCTCCTGGAAACTAATTACCATGATTGCAAGGCTCCACAGGAAGAAGTCAGTAGATTGGAACCAATCTCAGGACGAAACGACAGTAAATATGCACAACTGTATATAATAAGGTGCTGCTGTCTTACCGCATTTTACACAGTGAATGACATCCAAATGAGAGGCTTTTGTGGTAATTTCTCCTTTATTTTAGCATTTATAACAGATGCTTGCCCTAAAAAAATCCCCGTGTTGCTAGGAAGCTAATTATTATCAGAACTTTCTTAATAATGAGTTTGTATAATGTTTGAAGTCTACAGCCACCCCGAGAAGCTTTTCTAGAATTCCTAACAATATTGTTTTCCTGAGTGATGCTAATGAGCCCACATTTGTCTGTTATCATTTATAACCACGACTAGGACATTATCAAAATGAAGTCAGGGTGTTTACATTTCCATTCGAATATTAAGGTCTTAAGAAACATTTAGAAAATGACTACCTGCATACAACTGGAAACTGCAAACAGCATAGTCATTACCCAGACTTAGGTTCCAAAGGAACAAAATGATCTCATAAAGAATGATGCTTAAAACAATGAAAAAATTCCAGTCAGCATAATAAATGATGAAATCTGCTGAAATGCAAGAAAGTCACAAAGTGAAGCACTTCACCCTCTCAAACAATAAAAAAAAATCAAATTTGAATTAATATCTGGGATTATGTCCTTGAGAAACTCTAAGGGCTTTCACTAGTGCTTACTAAACTTCATGACTTCAGGGTACTCTTGTGGGGAACATTCCACACTGAACTTGGTTTAAGCAAGCTCAGGTCAATGCTTGGTAGTTACCAGGCAGTCGATAGCAAGGCCATATTGCTAAAGACAACACCCGCACAACTCATTGAAGATGGAGAAGTCAACCTGGTGTCTACATAGAGCCTTCACGCCTACATTCTAGTGTCTTTGGTACAGGAAAGTTCTCCACCAAAGGAGAAACATAAACACCAAGCCAGCTACCCCTTTGGTCTACAATGGTGCCTTACCTGCAAGATAAGCTAGGGTAGGGGTGGCACAAAGCTTGTGGGAGTAGCGAACCGATATCTGGTTTGACATAAGGCCCACTACATGAGATGGTACCCATACGTAGGGTAAAACCATCATCAGAGAAGCTTCCTCCTGTAAAAGGAAGACTGCAGTGGTAATTATGATAATGGGCTGTTACCACTTCCTGGTGAAGGAAGGTTGGGGGGATAGGGATGGAACATTTCTGGGGATTCTTTTGGGGTTCCATCTACTACACCCTTCTACCTCTCACCTTTCCCAGATCTTAGAAGTTGCCAGTGTTTACAGACTGGCTACAGGTGAGGCTCCAATGCAGCTTCTTTTCCATGACGCAGCTGTTTTTTAGTGACCCACGATCCTATAAGGGTGATCAACAAATGCATTGGTTCACCAAGCTGGACCTGGAAAGAACTGTTTCTTTGGTTTGTTGGTGGTGCTCTTTCTGGGGAAATTGCTTGTTTATGTCTCCCCAGAAAGGTAACACGTTTCTGATGAAGCTGCCCGGATCTAGGTTACCTTTTGAAAGTCGTTTTTAAAGCTTAAGGGTAAATTCAAAGTACACAGAATCTGTTTGAGAATTCAGTTTAGTTTTAAATCATCTCAATTCCGGAAGCTAGATTAAAGAGTCTCCAATTGCCAGTGCCTCCAGCTCTCCCATTAATCCTATTAGTTGGAAACGCAATGTCCTTGACGCAAAGCAGTTCTCTGAGTATTAGTGAGCACAGTGTGTAACACAAAATAATAATAAAAAATTAGTCAGTACACGAGGTGATAAGACCCATAAACAAAATCCTGTATTAAACATGACAGGAAAAGACCCACAGGGGTCCAGACAGCGGGGTTGCTAGGCACAGGCCTTAAATTATACGTACTTAAATCTACTTAAGGATAAGGAACTATATGATATAATACAATAAGAAGAGTAAAAACTAAGCTTTCAATAAATGTATTATGTCATGGATATAGATAAAGACAGGACTGAAAGATGGGTCAGAAAAGAATTTCTAAAATTATCTTTGAGAAAAATCAGAGTGACTAATACACATAATTATATAGTTGGAAAAGCTAATGTATATATACATATGTAATATATACATAAAGCATAGAAAGTTTGTAATTTTATGTTTATTCCTCTTTTTTTAGGGCCAGAGTAGACAAGAAAGTATTAACTGGTGTTTCAGCTCTGTTTCAAATAAATATCTATTACTTACATATTTTTATTATATATTTACATTTATTTTTGTTTACTTATGCATTTATTTATTTTGAAACAGGTCTCATTATGTAGCCCAGACTGTCCCCATCCTTCCCAGTGCTCTGTATATATATATGTACATACATATACATATATACATATATGTGTGTTTAATACATACATATCATGATACACACATATATCATAACATATATAATAATATGCATATATGCATCATGGGGGAATCTAGAAAGCTGATGACTAAATAGAGACTGTGTCTTAGTGAGGGTTTCTCCTGCCGTGATGAAACACTAGGACCAATAAAAATAACTTAGGGAGGAAAAGGTTTATTTCATCTTACAACTTGCCGTCCATCACCTAAGGACATCAGCAGGACCAAGGGCAGGAATCTGGAGGCAGGAACTGATGCAGAGGCCATAGAGGAGTGTTCCTTAATGTCTTGGTCCTCAGCTTGCTTTCTTCAGCCATCCAGGACCCCCTACCTACCCAGGGAGAGCCCTACCCACAGTGGGCCTGGCCCCCCTACGTTAATAACTAACTGAGAAAATGCACCATGGGCCAATCTGGTGGGGACATTTCTCCGTTGAAGTCCCCTCTTCTTCAAAGACTATCTTGTGTCAACTTGACAAAAGATTAGCCAAGACAATGGGCCAAAAATAGTACTTGAAGACAAAATGGCTGATGAGTTTACAACAGCCAGTAAGGAAGTCAAAGAACAGATTCGGAGAACTGGAGCCCAGAGCAGAAGAGACAAACCCGAGAATCCAACAGCAGACCCTGAGAACGGTGGCTCCCCTCACACCTTTGTTGATCCTTATCAGTTGTCCAGCTGTGGCCCATACCTCTTCTGGGATTGTGAATTTGGGTTTTGTTATCGTTGGGTGGTCTTTGAATTTTTTAGAGTTTCTTTGTTCTTATTAAAGGAAATTAGCATTTTTTTTTCCCTAGTAGGAATTGCACGGTCAGGTTCACGGTTGTTTGGGATTAGGGAGTGGTTCTGACAGTGGAGGAAACAGCTGAAAAGGGAGGAGTGGGGCTTCCTGAGGCTACAAGGTAATCAAATAGATTAGTTCAGATTTTCAAATGAGCTATTTCCAAATACAAAAGACTGTACATACGTCTAGCCTGAGCACTAGGAAGGTTGGGGCCAGCCTGGGCTACATAATAAGACTTGTCTCAAAAATAAATAAACATACATGTTAGCAAAACTAAAAATAAAAGTCAGCAAATAGCAGAAAAACAAAATGTAAGTAATAGATATCTTGGCCCAGAGCTGAAACACCAGATAATACATTTTTTTTTTATCTATTCTGGCCTTAAAAAAAGAAGAATAAACATACAATTGCATACTTTCTATATCCTATTTTTGTATTTTAAAACACAAAGCCTAAAGATTCCATTGCAAAGACGTTTTTCCTGGAAGAGAAGAAAGGAGGCACCAGAAGTCGATGAGAAATCTGTGACAGCCGAGCCGGCGCTCACTGTTACTCATCAACCGCTCCATTCATCTCTGCCAATGGCTCTGAAGAAGGAGACGCACACAGCTGACCTATCCGCCTGCTGTTGTCATAAATAACATTAAGGAGATCTGAACTCCTGGGGGTGGGGGGAAGAGGGGAGCAGAGTAGCTGCCTGCTTTGGGGAAGTCCGGGGTGGAAGCTGCATTTCATCTCCCACCACCCCAGTGCCCCCACCCCACCAGACTACCAATAAGAATCCGTCCCTGATTTCAGAACTCCGGAGGAATTTTGAGAGCAGAGTTAAGAAATAAAAAAAAAAAAAAAAAAATGTTGCCCCAGTATTTATAAAGTGTATGGCTAAGCATGCCTAAGAACATGAATTCTGGGAATGGAAACCTAATTTATACTGATCTTTTTGCAAGAGTTTTAAAATCGGCTCCTTGTTAAGCTAGGAAGGGAAGTGCCGGGCACCAGCACAGGCCTGCCGTGAGTAGACAGTGGTAGATACCCTGTTTGATTCTAACACTGAACTGGCGGGGTGGCGGGATACATCATGACTATAGCAAAGCAGCTGACCGGGGTTCTGAGTATTGTTGAAGACAGATTTGAAAAGGGTCTAGAAGATGAAAATGAAGCGTTGATTCTCACCGAGATGACGGTTGGCGTCCCAGGATCTGGTCGTCATCCAGGTGGAAAGCTCGGGTGCATTAGCTGCTAAAACTGTCACCTTTAGGTGGCTGAGGTGACTTAGTGGGGGAAGGTGCTTGCGGCTCAAGCATGATGACCCAAGTTCGATTCCCAGAGCCGACACAAAGGTAGGAGAGAAGCAACTCCATAAAATTTTCATCTAATCTCTACATACACCCTCCCATCACACATATACACACTACATCATATACCACACACACACCACCATACTACACATACCTACACCCATCAACTTCCAGCCCACACACATACCCCCACATACAACCACCTCCCCACCCCACACCATATACAACACACACACACCACCACACCACACATGTACCTACCTACGCCCATCAACCCCCACCCCCCTATGTACCCCCACATACACACCACCCCACCTACCTCCACCCACCCACACCACACACACATACCCCCCCACCTATATACCATATACACCACTTCCCACATCCTACACCATACCACACAGGCACCCACACCCCACATACACATGCCCCCCTGCATCCACACACACCACACACCACCCACACACATGCATCTCTCCTACATACCCTCTACATATGCATCACACACCACACACCACATACGCAGCACACCTCCCCACACAACCCCCCCCCCCCAGATGTACACACACACACTTCTACTCACTTCTCAGATGCTATCATAGACATGAATGTATTGAGTGGTAAAATGGAAATTCAAAAAGTTATGATCACGTGTGACAGAGGATTGAGGAGAAAACATTGAACAAATCTAAACAAATCCAAAGTAAACACTCCTCTTACATTAAAAATCAACTCTAGGGGCTAGAGAGTTGGCTTGATGGTTAAGAGCAGTGACCACTCTTAAAGAGGACCCAGGTTCAGTTCTCGGCACATATGGAGCTAACGACCATCTGTAGAACTCCTGTTCCAGGGCATCTGGCCCTCTCTTGTGACCCCCTCGGGGCACAGCACACACATGGTACAGACGTACGTGCAGGCAAAACATCCATACAGATTAAAGTAAAATAAATCCAACTCTACACGGTGGTAGATTATACAGTTAAATTCAAGTTTCTATGAAGAAAGAAAGGCTTGAGATTTTAGTTGAAAACAATGAGGACATGATCACGCAGTGTGATTTGCACTCCAAATATCTTCAACCAAACAAAAGTCGGGGGAGGGGGAGCTCATGTTGTGAATGACAAAGAGAACATGTTCCTTATCTTCACGAGAGATGCATTTGCAGGAGGTACATTGTTTTATGTTAAATGGAAAAAACCTTTCACTGAGTATCAGAATCACAAACGTAATCACGCTGGGTAAGTGTTTGTTTAGTGGTTTAGTGAATTGAGTATCAAGGTGGGAGGCAATTGCAGCAGTCACCCTTCTGCAAGCACTTGCAATTCACTGGAGCTGGTGATGGCGGGGTGCTCTTTTCCCTCCTGAGAAGGGGGAAGCGTTCCCTCATCAGAGGCATTCCATGAGTGTGTCTGTCTGTCTGTGTGTCTGTATCTGCGTCTGTGTGTGTGTGTGTCTCTGTCTGTGGGGCGGGCAGAGAGAGGAAGGAAGGAAGGAAGAGGGAGGGACAGATTAATCAACTTATCCTTTCCACGCTCAGGGAATTATTCCTGCCAAGAGATGAGGGAGCACAGGTGTTGTTCTGGAACGAGGCATGCTTTGGCACACCATGAACTCATCTGCCTTCGCTTATTTCTGCAAAACTGACAACACTTCAACTAGTAAGAGTCAAATAGGGATCTCTTTGTCCTCGTCCTTATGCATTTGTGGGGTAGTAGGTACCGTAGTGGTGACTGACAAATTGGAGAGCAAGCATTCCTGCCTCGGTAGAGCTGGCCAGCAGCTTGCTTTTTCTCACTTTAACAGTCACCGTTAATAATGAAGCTAGTGTCTTTCACCCAAGATTGTGATGGAGGGCTGTTTGTAGACTCAGCACTGTGGCCTGCATGAACCAATCGCATTGCTTTCTAGAGACAAGATCCGTTAGGATGTCTAGCAT
The DNA here is from genome assembly GCF_014885135.2 of Alexandromys fortis. Classification (NCBI taxonomy): domain Eukaryota; kingdom Metazoa; phylum Chordata; class Mammalia; order Rodentia; family Cricetidae; genus Alexandromys; species Alexandromys fortis. Next base: position 2,420,024 of record NW_026067901.1, read on the forward strand.
TTACAGTGAGCTGTCAGGTAATTCTGATGGGTAGGAAACACATGAGTGTGCACATGTCAACTCTACTTACTCATGGCTCGAGAGATCACAGATGCACCTCTCAATGGGAAAGAGCTTTAGAGATGGTGTTGCTTCACACTGCTCCGCTAAAAGAGCAAGTGGAAGGGATACATTGGTTACATTGGTACACGGTTGAAGGGGTTCATCCATGAAGGGCCTCAGCTTGCAGTTTTTTGTCCATTTCTAAAGAGTGTATAGGAACTGGCACTGCCCATCTTGATCTTCTTTTTCCCTTTATGACAAGAATTATTTTATTTTTGAATGAGTTTTTCTATTAGAATGCAAAGGGATGAGCTCAGTATGGCATTTCATTTATATGTAGCATTATACTTTGTTCTGAAATCACCTCCTCTGCCCTTCTGCTCTTCCCCTGTCCTGTCCCCTTGTTGGTCCTCTTCCCCACCCTAAATAATCCCTCCTCTGATTTCATAGCACACGAATTGCGTTACCTTCTCCTTGCCCTGATCACGTATAGCTCTTTCTTCTTTCTCAAGATCGTTATTCTAATGTTTATACACATGTGAATTTAAACGCAGAGGGAACGCATTCTGATTTGGGGTGAGATGGAATCTCAGTACAGTTTTAATGTATGAGAGAAAACGTTCAGTGTTTGTCTTTCTGACTCCGGCTTAAGTCTCTCAACATAATTATTCCCTGAACCATCTAGCTTCCTGAAAATGTCACAATTCCACTCTTCTATACAGCTGAATAGAATCCTATTGTATATATGCACCGCAAAGTTTTCTAATCTAGGCATTTGTTGATAGACTTCTAGGATGGTTCCATATCCTGCTTGCTGTAAATAGAGCAGCAATAAACATGGAAGCAAGTTATCTCTGTGGCTGGTTGTTGTGGTCCTTCAGGTGCAGCCCAGGAGAGGTTCAGCTGGGTCATACGCTGCTACTTTCTTTTTTGAGAAAACTCCATACTGATTTTCATAGTGGCTATACCAGTTTAGACTTCTGTCATCAGTGAATCAGCGAATACAGATCCCGTTAGCCACATTCTCGCACTTGCCAGTAGTTGCTTTTCATGATGACAGATATTCTGGCTGGGCTAAGATGGAATCTCAATACAGTTTTAATCTGCATTTCCCTGATAGCTAGAAATGTTGAGCAGTTTTTCAAATATTCATTGCCTGTCTGTATTTCTTCTTGAGGCCTGTCTATTAAATTTATTATTTAACAAGATATGGGTTGGTTGACATGGTTCTTGATATTTAATTTCTGTGGTTCTTCATCCTAGATATTAAATTCTAGACATTTTGCAGTTAACATTCTAGATATCAGTCCTTTGTCTGTTATGTAGTCAGCAAAGATTCTTTCTCCACAGTCTTAGTCAGGGTTTCATTGCAGTGAAGAGATACCATGGCCACTGCAACATTTGATTGAACTTGACTTACAGTTCAGAAATTTAGTCCATTATCATCATGGTAGGAGGCGCGGCAGCACACAGGTAGATATGGGGCTGGAGAGATAGCTAGGAATTTTACACCTGGATCAGCAGGCAGCAGGAAGAGATTGAGACTTTGGGCCTGGCTTGAGCATCTGAGACCTCAAAGCCCTCTCCTAGTGATGCCCTTCCTCCAACAAGACCACACCTCCTCCAACAAGACCACACCTCCTCCAACAAGACCACACCTCCTCCAACAAGACCACACCTCCTCCAACAAGACCCCACCTCCTCCAACAAGATCACACCTACTCCAGCAAGGCCACACTTTGTACTAGTGCAACTCCCTATGAGCCTACGAGGGTCATTTTCATTTGAACCATCACACCCATGCTGAAGGGTTCTCACACAGGTGAGCACCCTTTGCTGTGCGGAAGCTTTCTAATCTCATTTAACCTGTCAATCCTTGGATTTATTTCCTGAGCTATTAGAGACCTTTTCAGAAAGTCCTTTCATGTGTCTTTATCCTGAACAGTTTTATTTCCTTTCCTCTAGAAGTTTCAAAGCTCCAGGTCCTACATTCAGTTCCTTGATATATTTTGAACTGTTTTTTGTGCAAAGTGAGAATTATGAATCTATTTTCACTCTGTCACTTAGAAATGCAGTTTGCCAAGCGCCATTTGTTGAAGATACTGTCTTTTCTGTAATGTCATTTTGACATCTTTGTTGGTTTAGGTAGCTTTAGCTGTTGGAGTTTGCCCTGGGCCTCCTATCCCATTGGTCTACATGTCTGCTTTTGTGTGAGCATTGCACTATTTTTCTTACTGTGGCTCTTTAGTATAACCTGAGCTCAGGAATAGTTTTGAGGCTATTGTTAGCTGAAACATTCCTTTTGCTCTTTTGGTTAATTTGAATAGGAACCTCTCAATTTTGATTATTTTTCCAAAGAACTGACTCTTTGATTGATTGTATATATTGATTCTTTAGTCTCCATTTCATTCATAACTGCTCATACATAACAAATATATATATGTTTTGTGGTTGGTTTGTTCTTGTTTGTCTGAAATTTTCAGCTATATTATTAGGTTATTTTGCTTCCCTAACTTCTTTCTTTCTTTGTTATTTTATTTTATTTTAAAATAGAAAACAAACTATCCTTTTCCATTTTACATAACAATCTTCAGTTTCTACTCCTTCCCCTTCTCCAATTCCCTCCACCTATCCCTGCACACATACTCATAATTACAAATAAAAAAATTTTAAAGGTTAAAAATTATTTTATGATAAATATGGGAAAAATAAGTGGAAGAGATAAAAGAAATATGATAGGCACAGGAGAACAAGGCTAAAGAAACAAAAGGAAGAAGGGTGTAGAAGAATGTGATAGAGTAGGAGATAAAAGAGTAAGGAAACCAGTTGTGGTAGCACCCACATTTGATACTAACTCAGGAGGCAGAGGCAAATGAATCTCTGTGAGATCCAGGTCAGCCTAGGCTAGAAGCCAAGTTCCAGGACAGTCAAGTCTACATAGTGCCTAAAAACCCAATTAAATCTCAAAGAGAAACTTCAAACTATCAAATAAATTTAAGAAGGTACAAAATAAAAAAAAAAAATTTTTTTTTTTAAAAATAAGGTGGTCTATAACTAGAAGCCTCACCCATACTTACTAGTGTTCATGGTGCTAGAATGTACTATGCAGCACTACCAGATAAGAAAGGTAATAATCAGTATCACCCAGCTGCAAACCCTACAACACACAAAAGTGACCTGTCTGCAGTGTATACTGGTGTAATAGTGGCACAAACCTACGGAAGTAACCAACTACTTTCTGATTGGATTTAAGCCCACTCTATGAGATGGAACTCATGCCTGACCCTGAAGGAACATAGAAATTAAATGACTCTTAATAATATATTTCTATATGTATAGAATAGTGCCTCACTCACCCCACATCAGAGAAGCTTTTTGCAGTATATGTGAATTAACACAGAGACCCTTGGTGGTTTAAATGAGAATGGCCTTCATAGGTTAGTAAATTAGAATGTGTAGACACAGTGGTGGCACTAATTGAAAGGATTAGGAGGTGTGGCCTTGTTGGAAGAAGTCCGTCACTGGGGGTGTGCTTCGAGGTTTCAAAAAGGCCATTCCAAGCCCAGAGGCTCTCCCTTCAGCCTACAGATCCAGATGTAGAACTCTCAGTTACTTTTCCAGCTCCATGTCTGCCTGCATGCCCCCATGCTCCCTGCCATGAGTATGTCCTAAACCTCTGAAAGTCTAAGAAAGACCCAAATTAAGTAGTGTCCTTTGTAAGAGTTGCAGTGGTCATGGTGTCTCTTTCAGCAATAGAACAATGGCTAAGACAGACCCACAATTGAACAAAGTCCAGAGAGTGAGAGACTTTGGAGCACTCAGTCGTAAACAAGATGACTTAATAAAACCCTTCCCCCAATACTCATGGGATCTATGTGAGGAGAAAGAAAGATTGTAAGAGCCAGAGGTGATGAGTGACCCCAAGGAAATGGTGTCTTCCAGCAGGACTCGCAGATGCTGTGCCAACACACACAAAACCTTTTCAGGGTCAAGATATACATTGTTCAGCAGTGAGTGTGGAAAGCAGACATGGAGTCCTATCCGTAACCAAGAAGCTATTTGCAACTGATAATCTCTGGCAAAGGGAAAATCAGTTGTGATGGCTATTCTTGGTTGTCAACTTGACTACATTTGGAGTTAACTAAAACCCAAGCAGCTGGGAACAACTGTGAGATTTTTTTTAGTCAAATCATTTGAAGCGGGAAGACCCACCCTAAATCCAGGTCTTTTGAAGTGAGAAGATCCTCCTTAAATCTGGGCCCCATCTTCACGTGAGAGGCAGCCTAAATTAAGGAGCTGGAAGAAGGAAGCTTGCTCTCTTTGCCTGTTACTCTCCCTCTTGCTAACAAGTCCATTCTTTTACTAGCGTCAGAGCCTGAGTCTTCAACATTCTGGCATATATCCAAGACTAGCAGAGACATCCAGCATTGTGGACTGAACAGCTACTGGAGTCTTAGACTTTCCATTGGTAGACAGTCATTGTTGGACTATCTGGACTGCACCTAATAAAGTGAGCCACTCTAATAAATCCCCCTTTATATATGTTCATTCTGTTAGTTTTGTTCCTATAGAGAGCCCTGACTCGCTCATCTATTTTTTTTTCAATAGAGTCTCAATCGGGTATATCAACCACACTCCAGGGCAGACACCAGGCCCCAAAGTGGTCAACCAATACAAAACTCAGTGATTTTTTTTTTTTAGACTTAGTTTCATTTTGCTTTGCTTTGGAATTTTTTGTCTTGTTTTTTGTTTGTTTGTTTTTCATTTTTGCATGTCTTGTATTTTTTTGTAACAGAAAAAAAGGATATAAAGTTTGGTGGGAAGAGGTTTGGGGAAGATGTGGAAGAAGTTGAGGGAGGAGAAAACATGGTTGGAATATATTGCATGAAAAAAATTAATAAAAAATAAGGCAAACCAGGCAGTGGTGGCACATATTACTAAAAAGAATAGTAGAATAAAAATGGGGAAAGGAATTTTAACCAAAAAAGAATTAAAAAGATAAAAGAATTGAAAAAGGAAACAAAGATTGCCCACTCATGAAAAACAAGGAAAATAAGATGAATATACCATGGGAGACAAAAAAAGATGTCATTAAAAAACTATGCTAAACTAAACATATTGGTAAAATGCAGTAAAAAGAGAAGATGAGGAAGCACATAAAAACAGCAGAAATAAAGAAAAGTGTTAGAACAGACTTGTGTATCTGTGTGTGTGTCTTTGAATACTAGAGACTGAGAGCCCATGCACTGTAGAAGATGGATGTCGGTTGAACTTGTTGACTCTTGCATTGGTGTTGAGAGTGTATTGGATAGGTGTCTGGGGTCACCCAGAGTTGTCCCTCTCTTTAGAAGCCTCACCCATTTGTATAACAAGTGCCTCAGCTTTGCCTGGACTGTGTCTAGGCAGCTTCTCTCTTCCTCCTCCTCCTCCTCCTCCTCCTCCTCCTCCTCCTCCTCCTCCTCCTCCTCCTCCTCCTCCTCCTCCTCCTCCTCCTCCTCTTCCTCCTCCCCCTCATATTGTTCCACACAGTGGGTGATATAGCTGGAGCCCTTTCCCACATGCATTGGGGAATACAGTCTAAATCACAGTACTGAGATCTGTGCAGGCAGAGGAACCCTATGCGTGCCATCAAGATGTCCTGAGTATTAAATCTCCCTGCTAGAGGGATGAGGCAGAGGATGCCCTCTGTACTGTGGATGGCAGGTAAGTCATGGCTGAGGAGATTGCTCCTTTCACTGACCTCAGGCCTAGAGCTATCAACCTCCAGGATTATTCTCAACGGATAAGCTCTTGCAGCACTGGAACACAGGGCTCTTCCCCTGTCTACTTTGGTGCCTGAGCTGAGCCTCCAGCTGCCTCCACCCTTTGAGTAGTCAGCCTGTGTCCCCTACCCCACGCCACAACTTCTTCCTTGATAGCTGTCACTCCATGGCTTGTTAAAGTCTGGCTTGTTGATTTTTGGTTATTCCCTGATGGCCATCTGAGTCCCTCATAGCCATCCAGTCCATCCAACTGCCTTCTGAGTCCTCTTGAGTCCCCCGGATTGATCCCTTTTCCATTGCTGATCTTGTCCTCTGAAAAAAAATCAGTCTCACTGAAACCAGCAACTGGCTTCTGCTGTCTCTGGGCTTGTCTGTTGAGCAGGACTGCTCGCCTGCTTGTGCCAGAGCGTGCCTGGCTTGCCTTGTGGAGAACATTCAGGGCATCTTTTTGTGTCCCCTTTGTGGGTTTCCGAAGAGCCTTTTTCCTTCTGTCTTTGCAGTAGCTTCTATATTTCCTATGTCTGAGTCACACAGAGAGGAAACATCAACTCTGCCATAGTATGTGGAAGTCTGTTTATTTTCTTTAAAACCTGCTATCAGTCTTAGAAGAAATAGGACCTAGAAACAGTACTTGTTTTTAAATGTAAATTCTATTCTAAAAGAGGTTTGGAGACTCACCTGCAGGGTTCATGGGGTCCCTGGTGTCAGAAAGCAGGTCTATGTAAAACATTCAGATACCAGCGAAATGTGTTTTTCCCACTTGTAAGCAGGGCTATGAAAGGTATCTAAAAATACTGTCACACGCCTTACAAGAAAGCAGGTTACAAATAGCGTTAACATACAGACTTGAAAGTTTTGTTTAGAGGCTGAAGAGATGGTTCAGTGGTTAAGAGTGCTATGCCCAGATCCGCGAAGTCCCCCCAAAACCAACAAGGAGACCTAGCCCCATATGTAAAAGCAAAGAGTCTTTTTTTTTTTTTTTTATACAAGTCTGCAAACTTGGTCTCTGTGTGTGTTCAATGTATTGGAGTAATTGGAGAGCCCCGAGCTCAGTTAGAGTTGAGTTTTTATAGTAGTAAAGGTGGGGGTGAGGGATTTCTAATGTCCAGGGCCCTGATTGGCTGACATTTGTCTAGGGGTGTCCTGGTGAGTGTGTACTGGCAGGTGATCCTAGCTACAGCAGTTGGAATACTAGGCATTTCAGTTGTCTGTTTTTGGGTGGCACTCAGGTAATCTCAGTTTGTGGTTCTTCCTGCTTCAGGGTAAACTACTGAGACTCAGGATGGCTGAGTCCTACACTGGCAGGTGATAATGGTTGGAAGTAAAGAACTTCCTTTGAGTGGTCTGTTTCTATTTAGCTTATCATGGCTGGCTCCCACAAGAGCACTTGTTGCTCTTTCAGAGGACGCAGGTTCAGTTCCCAGCACCCACATGGCAGTTCACAACCCATTTTTCTCCAGTTCCAGAGGATCTGATACTTTCTCCTGGCTTCTGAGGACACTGCACACATGTGGCACACAGACACACATGCAGATGAAACACCCATACACATAAAAGAAAAAAAAATCAGTCTGTAAGAAAAGGTCTGGTTTAGACTTTGTATCGGTGATCGTTGCTCACATTGTCTAGGAGTAGGAACAGCACTGTTACCTTTGGTCCTCAGACTCACTCTCAAACTCAGAAAGTTTGCCAAATAGGGAAGAACTAAATAGGTTGAGAAAGCATCAAGTTAAATAAAAAAAGGGACTTATTTATGGCTTGCGCCTGGGACTAACGTTGGAAGTAATAATGTGTTCTAATATGCCCTCCAATGCAATTCTGTAACACACAGATGGTGTTTTCAAATTTCCTTCCTGTTTGTTGACCTCCTTCTCCCATAGTGACATACATCTTGGGTTTTTGTTCATTTTTCTTTTGCAATTATTTGCTCCTGTCTAGGATTTAAGAGTGTTGGTTATTTGAAAGCTGACTCATATGCCTTAACTCTAAAGTTCTGTAATTCTTTAAAGCAAATCTTCAGAAGATTCAGGATGTATTTGGGTATGATCTTAGATACACACAGTGTCTCACAAATCAGCTAATGCTTAGAATGAGAACTTTGCTGATGTTATAACGTCTCAGCAGCGAGCAGAGTGCCACCTTGGAGCCTATGCATAAGTTGAGCTACCCTGATTTGATGTTGGTATTTACCCTGGAAACACACAGACCGGTCTAAGAGCCCACTGTGTGGAATGCCAACGTCTGAAACGCTAAGATGGGTGTTATACTCTCTTTCTTTAAATCTACTTTAATCCCTTGAGTCTAACAGGACTTAAAAACACATCAAGATGAGTCACCTTGAAAAAAGTGATGATGGTTTATACTAGAAACCAGCCCAGCAGTGAGGATGAGATGCTTCTCCAAGTGAAACAGATTTTGGTGTCTGATGTTTCTTGTCTGAACAGATTGCCTTTGATTATAACAGGAAGGGTTTCTTATAAAAATACCAGGAGGTGGTGCTGCATGCCTTTAATCCCAGCACTCTGGAGGCAGAGGCAGGCAGATCTCTGTGAGTTTGAGGCCAGCCTGGTCTACAGAGTTAGTTCCAGGACAGCTAAGGCTGTTACACAGAGAAACCCTATCTCAAAAAAA
>NW_026067901.1:2428639-2472786 GCF_014885135.2 Alexandromys fortis
TCTCTCTCTCTCTCTCTCTCTCTCTCTCTCTCTCTCTCCTTTTGTCTCTACTTCCCCCATTCCTCTCTTCTTTCTCTGAAAATTCCACAGTACTCATGTTTCATATGATAAATGTAATCAATGTTTGTGTAAAATTACCTCCAGGCAATATGGATCATGATATACATGAAACAAATAAATTTTGAGTATGCATTTGGGTCTTATCTCCAAGATCTATCATTAGCTGTTAACCCCAAATCTAAATAAGAATTGAAATCCAAAACACTTTTATCCCAAGCATTTTAGTTGAAGAGTTTTTAACCTGTGTAGCCTGGTTGTACATTTTAATGCCAACTTATAATTATTCCTCTCTCACTGCCTTCTTTATCCCCTACCGTCACTGAGAGCCCTGGCCCCTTCTTGCATTTTTCTAATTGGGATCTTGCCAGGACAGCAGGTGTGGGAGGGGACAGGATGATAGGATGGAAGCTGCTTGAAGTTAGGCGCTTCTCATCTTTTGGAAATGGTACTGCTTGTTTGGGATCCCCATTGTTAGGAAAAATCCTAAGGCCACTCCGCTGGTGCAAAGAAATCCAATCAGACCAGATTAAAACACATCAAACACTCGTGTTTAATAGACCGCAGTCCCGGGTGGATGGCAGAGCAGAGCGTGGCAAGGGAAAGACAGAGAGAGCACAAGAACACACACACAAACCCAAACCAGCTCAAGCCAAAATAGCCTGGGGGAGTGGTCCTGACCCCTGGGGAGGGGTCAGCGCTTGGCAGACTGGGAGTTGGAGTCCAAGCCAGGGCAATAGCCAGGCCAGGGGCTTCCAATCATGCCAGACTTCTTGGATATAGGGGTGTTAAAGGGCTGGGGTGATACCCCCAGCTTAATATTACACCCTTAAGAAAGAAAGAGTACTTTGGAGGACAGAGGAAAAACAAAAGAAGAGAAAGAAAAAAACAGAAAGAAAATAAAAAATATAAGTAACAATAGGAAAGAAAGTGTGTCTCCATGGTGAAGAATTAGGAGGCTGGAGGGATGACTCAGCAGTTAAGAGCACTGGCTGCTCTTCCAGAGGACCTGAGCTCCATTCCCAGCACCCACGCGGTGGCTCACAACCATCTATGGTGGGATCTAATGCCCTCTTTTTGCATGTTGGGCATACATGCTGACAGATAACTCATACAAAAAGAAAGTCACAAGATGAAAAGAAAGAAAATTGCAACAAAGTTGGCATAAAACGAACACCTGAAGTCTACTTCCTTCTTCTTAGAGGAATCATCAAAAGAAATGGCCAGTTTACATCACAGAGCCAGGGCAAGCCAGAGGCACCAAGGGCCATGACAGGAGGGGAAGCATCGACCTGAACTAGGAGCCCTCGTGGAATGGTCCCCTCAGAAATACCAACCCCACTTGGTGCAGCTGGCTGACCCACTCTTCTCTCTCAAGAAACTGGAATACTGGGCCTGGAAAGATGGCTCAGTGGTTAAGAGCACTGACTGTTCTTCCAGCGGTCCTGAGTTCAATTCCCAGCAACTACATGGCAGCTCACACCTATCTATAACTCCAGTTTCAGGGAATCCGACACTCCCACACGGACATATATGCAGGCAAAACATCAATGCACATAAAATAAAAATAAATTATAGAAAGAAGATCCCCTGAGCTACTGAAGAGATCAGAGAAGTGCAGAAGGACCCAGGAGCAATGGGAAAGGCAGCGGGCTGGCAATGTCCTGTCCCGTGAAGGGTGGCCAGTCCAGCCCTGATTGCTGAGCTGGCCGGAGGAAACAATTTGAAACCCACAGAGCAGGTAGGAACAGCTAAAGAAAGCCTGTTCTGAGGAAAACTGGGCAACGGTAGCTCTGGGAGACTCTGATAAGGACCAAGAACCTTCAAGCCCAGTAAGAAGAGAAAGAATTCCAAGGAGCTGTCAAAATCTCTCATTTCTTGTATTTTAACTTCATACTCACACCAGGTGTGAAAAAAATGGGTGACGTTCATGTGAGGACAGTACACACACGGGGCAAGATAGCTGCCAGGCAAACCCATGAGAAACATTTTCAGGTGCACACATGCTCCAAAAGAGACGCTCATGTGGACAATGGGACACTTGTTTCAAGTGAAATTATATTATCTGAGAGCGGAATGAGGAGCCTGGCCCTGCTCAGGATGTTGAAAGCAGCTCTGGTGTCACGCTGCAAGGCACGCAACCAGCCTGCTACGTGAGGAGCGTTAGACAGCGTGCGTCAACAGCTCTGGATTCACTCGTTCCCTTTGGCCCGTAAGCTCCACGTACCTCACCTAAGGAAATAACTAGAGATATGAACAGTTGTGAACGCTAAGACTTGCTTATGGTCCATTGTCCTTCATAATGTTTAGGAGGTTGAATTTATGGCAGTAAGTGGCCAAATGAATTATGACCTTGCTGCACTTTAATAGTATGCTGCCATTGCAACTTACATTTCCAGAATTTATAAATGTGAGATGCGGATATAGCCCTGTTTAACAGCGTCAGGCGTAGTGGCGCACACCTTTAATTCCAGCGCTCAGGAGGCAGAGGCAGGCGGATCTCTGTGAGTTTGAGGCTAGCCCAGTCTACAGAGCGAGTTCCATGACAGCCAAGGCTACACAGAGAAACCCTGTCTTGCAAAACAAAACAATCATGTTTTGCATCATAAACACTTGTATCAACTATGTGGGAAAGTGCAAAATATGTAACAGTACTTGTACATGCTTGGGTTGTAGACTTTATTAAAAATCTTTTTCTTATTGATTTTTTAAAGTTTTCCAAATAAATTTTAAAAATAGGAATGAATATTTTGCAGATTTTAAAAAATTGCTCTTTCTTTGTTTATTAACTTCCAAGTCACCAGAGAAATCAGACAAAAGGACTTTTTAGTTTTATGTATGTATGTATGTACGTATGTATGTATGTATGTATGTGTTATATATATATATATATCTATTTATTTAGTGTATTTGGGTGTGTCTGTACTGTAGCACATACTTGGAAGTCAGAGGAAAACTTACGGGTGTCAAGCTTTGCTTCTTCCACGTGGGTCCCAGGAACAGAATTCAGGCCGTCAGACGAGGTGGCACATTCTTGACCTGCTGGGCCGTCTCGTCAGGGCCCTGATATAATGAGCTTTGTAGGTGCGACATTTTAATGTCTGAATTTATGTTGGAGATGAGTAAACAGAGTGTGCTTAGAAGAATAACGTTCCTGTGTGAGCAGCAATGTCTTCATCCCCAGAGCCGATGACTACTCGCTCACTGGTGCCTTGTGGGAAGCCACTAACGACGATCGTGCTCCCACAGACTAACCTACTCTAGCAGCTGGCCCTTCCTCACGCAAAGGATTGCATACTCTACATGGTGCCCAAACCAGCACTTCTCCCTTAAAACAAGAAACACAGACCCTTATAGTGAAAAATGGAAACTGAAGAGAAAACAGGAGAGACAGACACACAGCGAGGTAGAAAGGATGTGATCCCATGTTGTTGGCTTTAAAAAGGAAGGCTAGGACCACAAGCCCAAGACTGTGGGTGCCCATGGAAGCTAAAACTGCCAGCAGGCTGATACCTTTGCCCTAGCCGGGTGAGAACCATTTTGGACTTTTGACCGTTAGTACTATATAAGGTAATAAATTTTTTTTAATACCCTCACTTTGTGTGTGCACGTGCACATGTGCAAAAGAGTGTGCACACATGTCACAGTACACACGTGGAGGTCACAGGACAACCTTGGGTGTCACCCTCACATTCTGCCTTGTTTCAGGGTCTCGTCACCACTACAGAAAGCAGCTAGCTAGCTGGCACACGAGCTTCACAGAAGAGTGGGTCACCGATGTCTATCCCCTCATCTGGCCTGGATGGGTTCTGTAAATCCAAACTCAAACCCTTATACTTGAGCACAGCAGCTTTACCCAGGGCTTTACCTCGCTAGCCTCATTTGTGTTGTTTAACTACTGTATTTCTTTTTTAAAAATATCTACTTCATTTATGCTTTTGAATATTTTCTCCACGTGTATGTATATGCACCATGTATACATGGTGTTGAAATAGGAGTGGCAGGGCTGCGTCCCCGGCACCCGGCCGCCTGCATGGCTAGTTTATACCCAGAAATAATTACACGGAAACTGTATTTTTTCAAACACTGCCTGGCCCGGCTAGGTCCAGTTTCTTATTGGCTAGCTCTTACATATTGTTCTAACCCATTTCTAATATTCTGTGTAGCCCATGAGCTGGCTTACCAGAGAGGATCTTAACCTGCGTCTGTCTGGAGTGGGAGCATCATGGCGACTCACTCACTCAGCTTCTTTTTCCCAGCATTCTCCTCTGTCTACTCCGCCTACCTAATTTTCTGTCCTATGAGGGCCGAGGCAGTTTCTTTATTATTAACCAATGAAATCAACAGATAAGATACAAGACCCACCTCCATCAACATGGTACCCAAAGAAGCCATAAGAGGGCACCAGATCCTCTGGAACTGGAGCTAGGAACTGTTGTGAGCCACCATGTGGGTGCTGGGAACTGAACCTGGGTCCTCTGCAAGAGCAGCCCATGCTCTTAACCACTGAACCATCTCTCCAGCCCCTTAAACCACTAGGTTTGTTTACAGCAGTTCATTACAGCATCAAAAGTAAATGCTCATGAGCCATGATGCCATTTTTACAACGGCATTCAGTAGACACTTCTGCAGTGAGAATACACAGTGATTCAGAGCATGGGAAAGGTTTTTTTTTCTTTTCCTTTCCTTCTTCTTTTTTTTTTTTTTTTGGTTTTTCGAGACAGGGTTTCTCTGTGGTTTTGGAGCCTGTCCTGGAACTAGCTCTTGTAGACCAGGCTGGTCTCGAACTCACAGAGATCCGCCTGCCTCTGCCTCCCGAGTGCTGGGATTAAAGGCGTGTGCCACCACTGCCCGGCCCATGGGAAAGGTTTCTAATACCCATTAGCTCATTCCATTCTCCCACCAATATTATGAATGAAGAAACGTGTGTTCCTCCTGATGTAATAAGAAAACCAAGGAATGTTTGTGTAGTGGCAAGATTGGCAGATTCAGAGTTGGGTCCCTGACACCCAGCTCTGTGTTGTGGTCTGCTGTTGCCATGTATTCTGGCAATGTTAAACAGAAGGAGACCGTTTTGTAAGTGTCTGCCTCTGCCTTGGGTTAAGAGCAGCAAAGAAAGCTGAATATGACTTTTTTTTTTTTTTTTTTAAAAAAAAGTAAGAGCACTGATAAAACTATAAACCATTAATGCAGCAAATAAAACTCAATTGAACTTACACATGGACCAATGGGGAAAGCCTCTGTTTCTTGGGGAGGAAGAGCTAGCCTGTGGTTTGGCATGCTTAACCTTTTCATCAGCATCACTTTGTCCTCCTGCTATGTCTTTGCTCCCTACAACAGATGAAAGCAGAAGAAATAGAAGTTGAAATTCAAGTCCTTGTGTAATGACCGTGCTTATGTGTCCATGTGACTAGGTCACGGTTTCCTGGATGTTTGGTCACCTACTGTTCTGGACATATCTGTAAGGATGTTTCTGGATGACCCTTTCATTCGACACTTCAGAATGCATACAGCAAATCACCAGCACCAGACTTGGCAAGGGTTGGCCAGGACATATCACTTGAAGGCTTCTGTAGAACAAGACAGCAGGCTGACCCGGAATACAGATTCTACGCTGACCTAGGGTGCCAGTCTTTCCTGCCTGTGTCCTGGGCCTAGACAACCGGCTCTCCAGTTAGCAGACTCAAGTTGGAACAAATCTCTTTTTATCTCCATCCGGATCTCTAATATATACCCTACTGTTTCCGTAAATGTTAGGAGAAAGGCTTAAGATTGACGTAAGCTAATTGATCTTCTGGTTTCTTCCTGATTATCCCAGGGGTGACTGCTTCCCCAGCATTCAACTTGGGCATGTGGACCTGGGAGAGAACAGCTGAGGAGATTTTGGAAAGCAAAAAGTATTTGGAATTTAAGGTGTTCCATATCCTAGAGTCTGCCTAGAGATGTGGGCAGACTTAAAGGGTCAGGCCTGTGCCTGAGAGGGGGTAGGCAGGCATCTTGAAAGGGTCTGTTTCCCTGGGTGCTGAGGAACTGACTCAAAGCTTCTATTGACTCCCTCCTTCCATCTCTCCCTTCTTTCTTCTTTCTCCTTCCTTCCTTCCTTCCTTCCTTCCTTCCTTCCTTTCTTTCTTTCTTTCTTTCTTTCTTCCTTTCCTTCTTTCTTGTTATTTATTTATTTGACCCACTTCTGTTACCTAACAAAATCGAGAAGAGCAGAATGGACAGTCTTTCCACACCCCTGTTCCTCCCATCACAGACAGCCTCCCTCCTAACTGATGCCATGGATGTGTTTTCTGCCCTTCCTAATACCTCCTCACAACATTGTCCACAACTCGTCTCTCAAGAAAATGGGTGAGACAATGCCTTTGAAGGGTGGCCACTCCTCTTCTGCCTGTGGCCTCCCTCCCTTTCTCCCCTCTTTAGGTCTCCTGTGTAGCCCCTACCCATACAACTAAGCAGCTCTTGGTGCATAGCTCAAAACATGCTCTTTCCTTTCCTTTTCACTTCTGGAGGACATAAGAGTGTGTCCTCTTTGCTGTGCAGAAACATGGCGAGGCTCCAGGTTGACCACTGTACATTTGAGAACCCTAGGGGATGATGCCCGACTTGACTTGTGTTTCTCCCACACACCGTGCTGTCTTTGCAGACTGTTATAGACCTTCGTGCCTAAATTTTCTATCCTTCTCAAGCATAGGGAACTAGAATTCATTTAAGACCCAGTGACCCAGTGAGAGCCCACGCCATCCCTATAGTTACAAGTGGACCCTGATTATCAACCTGGTCCTCTTCTGACATAGAGTAGACTTGCTGATGCTGGCACCTGCTCTTTGTGCTTTGTGGGGGGTGTGACTTCTTGGCTATGTGCCAACCTTTGTCTGAGCTAAGAATAAGTCCTTGGATTTCTCCTATCAGATAAAAACTGTAGATCTCAGGGTCATCCTGCCTCTAGGGCGGTGTTGGAGTCACCTTGAGCCTTTCTCCACCAGCCTGTGTTTCTGCAAGCTTGGGGGAAAGCCTAGAATTGCTGAAATAGGCACCAGAGACACCGTCTGATGTTAGAAAGAAAAATTAGGATCCCTCCAAGGAATTAGGCCCCAGTAGCATGTGTCCTGCTGGTGCCTTTGTGGAGGACCCAGCGTTTGTCACTCATGGAAAGACATTTAAATGTTGCTGGGAAGGGTGACAGGGTGACGTGAAAGGGACTAATGCACACTGAGCCCACAGGGTCCACACAAGGCAACCAGCATAGTCGCTTCATGTTTATAGTTGAAGAATTCAAGACTTGGGGAAGGCTGAACACACTGGAGTGCAGCAGGGCCAGAGTCCAGATCTACATTCTCCCAAGCTCCATATCAAATGCTCGAAGAGCAAGACCCAAAATCAAATAAAAGAGCATGGGCTAGACTTGTAAGCACTCAGGCTCCAACAGCTGTGGATAGCGTGGCTAGTTTGCCTGAGTGCTCTGTCTTCAGAGCAGGTTCCTTCTCTGACCATAGCAGGGGATGTATGTCTTTCTAGTTGATTGATTAAAAGTGTCACCCCAGTTCCTAACATCCATCTTAGGGGCGCCAATGGAGCAGAACACTCCATTTCAAGCCCCCTCCCCCTGGGAGTTTCCTTGGTCTGAACTTCACCTCTGGGAGGCCTGCCAAGTGCTGACACCTCCCCAGGAAGGGTCAGGACCACTCCCACAGGCTATTTAAGTTGCCAACACGTGGTCACAGGTTTTGCATGGTTTCTCACTCTCTATCTCCTTCCCCCCTTCCCCACACCATGCTCCTGACCTCCTGGGAGCACTGCGTTCATTAAACGTGGGCATCTTTGATTTGGTCTAATCTGGTCTGATTGGAGTTATTTTGCATCGGCAGAGAGATTTCTCTTAAGGATTATTTCTAACACTAGTAAGCGAGAAAAGAGTTTCAACCCAATGACATAGAAAATAAAAAGTCCTGAGCACACTCTGGAGAGGTATGGTTCCAGATACCCTGGAAGGTTTTCACCGTAAAACCAGGGAAAGTATGAGACAGCCAAGAGTGTTTATTTTACATCACACGGGTATGTTTGCCACTGAACCACAGTAATTTAAGAAATAAAATAAGTGCACCATCTATACACTCTCAAGAGGGAAAAGAAGTCTCTGTGTAAACCTGTGTATCCTTCCCACGTGAAGCAGCAGGAAATCCTGAGTCGCCAGGGTGGCCTTGTTGCTGCCTCAGTAAAGCTGGCCTGGTTGCTGATCTGGGGCCCGCTGTTCTCATAGGGGTAGGAAGGTTTGGCTGCCTGTTTGTAGCAGGTAGATGTCGTGGAGGCCTGGGCACACTGGCCTTGTCATCCAAGGCTGTCTACTCTGAACCAGAGAAGGCAGCTGTGCCCGCTTTGCCAAGGCCCTTTCCTCAGGATTACAAAGCCTTGCATTGATGTAGGCTGGTGCCGAGCGAGCATCAGCCTGTCCCCTCATGACTGGAAACCTGTCTTGATTTTCTCATTCCTTCAAGCAGCTTTGGAAATGATTAGCTTTTTATCCCATAAAAATGTGTGTGCGTCTGAACAAAGACTTGTGGCCTGGTGAGATTGACAGGGCCACCTTCCCTGCTCCCTGTGGTACCTGCCGACTTTCCAGTCATTTGCCAGAGCACAGCGCCTTCCTGGGCTCGTGGTGACGTAATATAGAGCACCGTGTGTATTTTGTACTCAACAAAATGAAATCTGCTAAGTTTAGTGTTCTTTGCTTAAAAATTCCCTAATTAGAAGGAACTACCGGCCACACGTTTAAACACCCGCAGAGCCATGCCAACTCTTTGCAGGTGTGCCTTTGCCATCTGCACTGCCAACTTGCTTCTACTCCTGGGCAGGAGAGTAAGTGTGCCAGGGAGGGGAAGAGAGAAGTATGCATATTTGAGTTACTGGGGGGATTTCTAAACTATGGCTCTTCTCATTTCTCCTTCTCTACTCACGACAACGTTCCCAACCAGTCCTCAGTCTCTGAGAAGCCTAGTATGGAGCTTCCTAGCAATTCGAGCTTCAATTTCTAAGGAACCAAGACAGGGCAGATGACTCATGACAGCAAACTCATGGGAATCTGAGAACGTTGGAGTTGGAGAGAGAAAAGACAACGCAAACATTTTAATTCCAATTGGTAGAAAAAAAAAAAACCCACAAAACCAAAACAAACCCATCCTTACTTAAATACAAGCTCACCAGACAAGTCAGAATGCACACACCATATTGTATTGCACTGTGGCTTTTCTGTTCAAAAAGTGCTACCTTGTTCTTTAGGGGCCTGGAGAAAGGATGGTGAATGTTAAATTCTCCCCTTTAAATTCCAGAGGAGGTGTCTGAGGACTGCCTGGGGGTAGGATGTGTGGGGGTGGGGGATGGGGGTAGGAGTGCTGAGTCTGGGGGTGGGGGTGGTGAGTGTGGAGTTTGGGGTGGTGAGAGTGGGGGTGGAGGTGGGGGTGAGGGTGGTGAGTGTGGGGGTGGGGTGGTGAGAGTCAGAGGTAGTAGGGGTGGTGAGTGTGGGGGTGGGGTGAAGGTGGGCCTACAGTCCTACTAGGCCCAGGTAGAGCATTCCCCATCAGAGCATTTCCTTTGTGACTGCCCCATGTGTAGAGACATGGAAACTTCTACACCTCCTCCTTTATATTAAAGACATTAAGTCTCAAATTAAGACTGGATCATATTGAGCTAACTGTTGGTGACAGGGCACCCCTGTGGTTGTTTCCCTTCCATCATCTCTTTGTTTTAATCTTAGTTACTATGAACAGGCGTTTGGTTAAAAGCCAGAGAGCTCACAGGAACTTGGGAAGGAAGGCCATCATCTTCCAGTCCTTAGCCCACTTGGCTTTCGTAGTTGACTTCACAGTTCGGGATGTGTTTCTCTCTCTGCTCTCTATCAACTCTCCACTGTGAGGGGCCGGTGTGGTTCGCCCATTTCACCATTAGCCACTGAGCCTCTGGGTGCTTCCTTCTCTCTCGTTCCAGCTTGATGATAGCCATGTTAGCGTCTTCAGCTATGTGACTGGTGACTCGATATTTTAAATACATCCATAGAGGAGAAATCTTCAGTCCTGACCTTCACACTCTGTTCTGACTGCTTTTTTTCTACCATTTTTATCAGCTCTGAAAAACGACCTGGAAAAGTGTAATTAACAGTAGTGTGAACTCACGTGGCGGGCTTTTTACAAAATGCTAGGGAAACTTTACACCCGACTATTAGAAATATAAAGCCTAGACGTTTATATCAGGTGCCTCATAAGTTTGTGCCTCATAAGAACATAGTTACTGTCTGAATTCTAAG
Source organism: Alexandromys fortis (assembly GCF_014885135.2). Taxonomy (NCBI): domain Eukaryota; kingdom Metazoa; phylum Chordata; class Mammalia; order Rodentia; family Cricetidae; genus Alexandromys; species Alexandromys fortis. The sequence goes on from NW_026067901.1 coordinate 2,438,994, forward strand.
AACAGAAGGCAGATATTCTGTGTGTGGCTACCCTCTGCTGCTCCCGACTTTGTAGAAATCAAAGTACCAAGTGAAAATGAAATCTGGCCACATCTCTATCAACCAGATGCTTTAGGATAGTGTGTGTTGTGCTTGAGAACAGACCAAAGGCTATACAATGAAACCCACTTGAAGAGTTTTTACTAATAAAGAGAAAGGAAAGAGAATGAAAGAGAATGTGAGGCAGGCATGTCTACTTTTTAAAGGTAGTTCAGGGCATGCATATAGGGGCTTAGATAGCCATGCCATGCGTACATATAGATTATGTGGTCATATCACACATGCTCATAATAAGACCCTAGGATGACCAGGCAATTTGCCTGAATGCTGATGGCACATGTGCAGCCGTGGGACCCCAGACCTGGGATGGCTAAGCCTTTTATCTGAACGCTGAGGGCTGTGGGGCCCCAGATGTGATGGAAATGACAACCCTGTGGAACATAAGACTAGTGAATTCCATGATCATGGACACATTGCTGTTATTTCTGTGTGACACGAGTTTCTGGATCAGAAGTGACACTGTGTGGAAGAGCGGGACAGTAGATATTAAAGTTTCTATAAGTCCATAGATGGTTCTCCATAGATGGTTCTTTTGTCAGAAGCACTGCATTCAGAGAAGGCAATCTACATCCACAGTAAATGTCAGTTCTAGCAATGACACAATGCTGCCTTTCCCATGCTGGAATCAACCTATTGCAAGGTGCATTACCCCAGGGAATGGCTCAGATACCGGCTGACTGGGACCTCGGCACTGTCATAGTATGCTTGACCTGGTAAGTTGTAGTCCATGTTTCTGGGTCCATGCACAAACTCCTTCCCCACTGTAGCTAGTTCATGAGCTCACTGGTTGATGAAGGGATGACTTGGGGAAGAGGGAAAGTGATGTCTCCAGAACAGAGAGAGCATCCTACCCTCTCAGCTGTTAAAGTCGTTGCTGCAGTCACCTTTTAGTATGTATGTGAGACCTATTATCTTTATAATTTTCCCATCCAGAGAGATCAGTTCACATATCTTTCCCCAAAGTTTTCTGTCAGCCAGGGTCTTTCCTTGAGGGTCTTTGAGGAGCATTTCCCTCCTCCAGTTTAGGGGTTGGTCAGTTTGAACAAAGCCAAGAAGGCTGACAGGTCCACACATTTGGGGTGCATATGTCCTGGTCTGACCTTGAACTTAGGGGACTGGTCCTCAGGCAGGGGAACCCTACTGATGGGAGAGAAAGGCTTTTGTTTTAAGTAACTAGGTCAGGAGGCTGAGGCGGAAACTAACCTTAATTTCACCACTTCTGTTATCTAGCCATGGCCCCTTTCCCTATCTGTCTGCCTGTCTGGGAGGGGAATCTCTAGCCCCTCACTTCCACACAGGATGGCTGGAATTGTCAGTCCTTGATAGAGTGAAGTTCTAGAACCTCCTACATGGGCAACATGTGTGACCTTTTCAGAAATGCAGAATCCCTGCCTCTATTCCATCATCACATCATTGTCTGTGTTTTAAAATGTCCCGGATGAGCTGAGTGTGGCGGTACATACCTTCCATCTCAGCGCTTAGGGGGGCAGAGGCAGGCGGATCTCTGAGTGTTCAGGACCAGTTTGGTCTTTGTAGCAAGCTTCAGAACAGCCAGGGCTAAAGACTATGACTTAATAATACATATACACATGTATGTATATGATATGTACATATACATATGTAAGTGTGTGTATATGTATATATTAAGTCAGCTGAGAGTTAGGGCTTGGTCATTAGTCAAGGTGACCATATATAAGTACTCTTGGAATAAAGGAGCATTCTTGGGGTCATATATATATATCCCTTGTTGGAGGAGGCTGCTTGTTGGTTCCTGGCTGCTCAGCAGCTCAACCCCCTGAAATAATCACATAGAAACTATATTATTTAAAACATTGCTTGGCTCATTAGCTCTAGCTTCTTATTGGCTAACTCTTACATATTAATTTAACCCATCTCCATTAATCTGTATATCACCATGTGGTCGTGGCCTACCAGCAAAGTTTCAGTGGGTCTGTCTCTGATGGTGGCTCCATGGCTTCTCCAGACTCTGCCCTTTCTCTCAGCATTCAGTTTAGTTTTTCTCACCTAGCTCTGTTCCCCTATAGCTCTACTATAGGCCCAAAGCAGTTACTTTATTAGCCAATGATATTCACAGCATACAGAGGAAAATCCCACATCACCTCCCCTTTTCTGTTTAAATAAAAGAAAGGTTTTAACTTTAACATAGTCAAATTACATATGACAAAACAGGTATCAAGCAATAATTACAGTTACAATATTTATATATACTTTATCTTTTAGCATAACTAAGGAAAACTATAGCTATAAATTCTTCAACTCCATCAAAAACAATCCCTGATGACTCATAGGTATGTTAAAATTCAGGAGGAATAATGTAGTACAATGCCTGCTCTACTTGCTTTGGTATGGTTCGTGAGTCAGGCAAGAGCCTGGAGATTAAAACACACACACACAGACACACACACACACACACACACACCCAAGAATGCCCCCAAGAATGTTCCTTTATTGTGTTCCAGGGCAGCTTATATAGGGTCTTCTTGACTAATGGCCACACCCTAACTCTCAGCCACAAGTTCCCCAGAAACCACTCCCAGGATATCAGGAACTCCTGAGGGTCTGGTGCCCAGAGAAGCTGGAAGGCAAGTTGTTTGTTCAGAGCAGCTGCAAGCATAGGAAAAAAAATTGTTTACTCTGGCAGGCAGGGGGGGTCACAGGAAATTCAGGGCTTGGGGGTCCACAGTCCCCAACAGAATAAGACTAAATGAAATAACACATCTTCAAATAGAGGGTTTTACAGCTTGTACAGCAATGATTCTCAACCTGTGGGTCGCGACCCCATTGGCAACCCTCTACTTCCAAAAATATTTACATTATGTTCATAACAGTAACAAAATTACAGTTATGAAGTAGCAACAAAAACAGTCTTATAGTTGGGGGGTCACCACAACATGAGGAACTGTATTAAAGCATCAGGAAGGTGGAGAACCAACAGCCTTGAAGCCAAGCAGCTGTCGAGTTCAGGAGTTCAGCTGTGACTGCTTGCAAAGATCCCACCTGGGTTTGTTGACTGTAAACATCCACTCATAGAAGGATAGGGGTGGGAACATCATGGGACCCTCACCTGACTAACCAGCCGCTCCTGCCAACACCGTTGTATGCAATTCTGCCCTAATTGCTTAAGGTTCTGGGCTCTCAGGGAGGGGCTGGAGGCTATAGGTTGGGGAAGATGAAGGTTAGAGGACCTCGTCTGTGCGACTATGGGGGAGCCATCCTCCACGTGTGGTCAAACTTTTCAGTGTGCTGCTCCGGAGGGCCTTGCATTCATGCCAATAACCATCACCCATGCTCTGTAAGAGGTCCTTTTAAACTCACTGGTTCCCCAGAAAGAACACTGGCGGAATACAGCTTTGGTTTGTCATTGGAGCCATAGAAGGAATGGGGAGACATTGTTCGTGTCCTGTGCCCAAGGGGAACATTCTTGTAGCACAAGGCTAAGCACATTCAATCGAGGAACCTCTTTGCCCCCCACCTCGTGGATCTGTGTTACACGAGGCAAAGAACACCAATCGGAGGAAGGGCCGGTTCCCACCCTCTGCCAGTGTGTGCCTCTGTGTGTGTTTTATAATGAGTCTCATTTCAACCTTATCTTGGCTTAAAAGATAAGGAAAGAACCAAAACATATGGGGTTTGTTGGCACACGGGGGCTGAGTTATGAATACTGTCAAAGACACAGGAACTGAAAGGTTCAGACAAGGAAAACAAGCAGAAAAAAAAAAAAAGGCTCCAGAATGTAGGCCCCTTCTCCTCCCCAACGCTGCCAACGCTGCCTCCCCCCCACCCCCCTGCAGATTTCCTGCAGAAAAGAGCCTCGGGGATCTAGGAGCACAGCCTCTTCCTTTGTCAGGATGGAGGACCCAACGCATCTGCTCACCGCACTCACGCTGTATGGTGCAGGCCATTTTCTTTTAAAATAGCTGAATTATTTGCCAAATTCTCCCCAGCCCTCGGTGCAAGCTGTTTAATTTTTTTTTTTTTTCCACGCACATCCTAGGATGGGAGAAAGTAAGCTTCTAGACCCTTCCGCATCACTCTGTTTGAAGTCCGGAATTACTGGAACCAGATCTTTTATGGAACAAAGAACTTTCTTATGTTGGCTAATCTACTTGAACTGATTCTTACCCCTACACATATTTGTATCAAATTCTTCTCGTTCAGCAGACTCAATTTCCGAACTGAGGATATTTTGGATCTCATTTGGAGTTCAGGGAGGGACCAGGTCAGCTCTCAGGATGGACCATGGCAACACTTACCCAGATGCGCCTGGTAGGGCACTGGCAATGCAGGGAACCAGCCTCCCTCTGAGTCAGTACCATTAGTTTCTAATTTATAGTCTTAGACGGGATGATATACAATGATATCCTGCTTGGGGCTGAGCCCTTAACTGTCTCTTCTTCTCGGCTCCTTAAGCACCACGATGAACCTCTATATTCTGCTGCCACTGTAAAGAGAGTCTTCTCTGATTAAAGGAAAATTTGTGGGCAAACACAAATATTTAGACTACAGCCTAGTGCTATGAGAATTTAGCTTTAAAAAAAATGTATTAAGTTCGCACCAAGTATCTAAGACCTCTCGGCTATGAATTTGGGGCTGTGTTTATCCTAAGAGGCACGGATTCTCTCTGGCGGAATGGGCCCCAAATTGAATCAGAGAAGATGGTTCCTCCCACAACAGGTTTGTCACCTGCACCAGTAGGTGCATCTTGCCTGACAAGATGGAATCGTTGATTTAGCCAAGACTGTTAAGGAGCTTCCCACACTGTGGATGCTAGCCAGCAAGGAAGAAACATCTGACCCAGTTTTTGACTTCATTTCTCTACATTTTGCAACCAAGGTGTGTTGATTCTTCAGCAAGAGAGTCTTATCAAAGTTCTGGTGGGCAAGCAAGAAAAGTGGCAACAACTTGTGCTGTTTTGGCAGGGCCTCTGGGACCTCCCTGACCAGCTCATAAGGAAATAGATCACAGCGGACACTAGGGTTTGGTAAACTTGGGCTTCCCAGAGTAGCGTTATTCAGAGGTGCAAACTGTCCCAGTGGCCCCTCCCCACAACTGTATATCTAATTGCCTTGCCGATGTGAGTTTCCGCACGACTTTTCATGCACCCTTAGTTTTCTTAATCTCCCCTCCTTCCTCCATTTCCTCATCCTTCTGCATCCGCCCATGCTTAAACTTTCCATTTCCCCAAATTCCACACTTACGTTTTCGTATTTCCTATGTTATGTAATATGAGAGAGAACATGTGGTGTTTATCTCTCTGAGCCTGCGTGAGTTCTCTCAGTATATTTTTTTCTAGTTTTTTTCCATCTATCTGTAAATTTCATAATTTCTTCTTTATAGCCGAATAGAATTCCACTGTGTATATGTTTCACATTTTCATCAGCCGCTCATGTGTTGGTGAACATCTAGGCTGATTCTGTTTCCTAGCTCTTGCGATGGAGCATCCATGAACATGGGTGAGAAAACATCTCTGAAGTAGGAAAAAGAGTTCTCTGTATGTTGTCCCAGAAGTGCTGTAGCAATAGTCAAACGGTCGTTCAATTTCTAGCTCTCTGAGGAACCATCTCATTGGTTTTCACAGTGACTGAGCCAGTTTGCTTTCCCACCAACAGTGAATTGGGGTTCCTCTCTCCTCACAGTCCTGCTAGAGTTTATTACACTTGGTTTCTTGATGATTAGCTTGCTGTTTTGAGAATAAAAAGGAGTAGTTTGGGGGAGCTACATGAGAAATAAAATAGAAGCAGGAAGACCATCTGGGACACTTGAAAGAAATGGTCATTGTACAGCCAGGTTGAATAGCAAGTTTCAGGGGAAAGTGGGCGCATTCTGAATGTAGTTTGAAGATAAAGTTTACAAATTCTGTTGTCAGGTTGGACATGGAAGTTTGTAACAAAAGGACAGGAATCAAAGACGATGCCAACATTTCTGATCTGGGCAGCTGGAAGGACAGAACTGTACTAACTCAAGTACAAAAGACCATGAAGAAGGGTGATTATGTTGGGAGGTTATCATTCTATATTGCTTTTAACTAAATTGCCATTGTTTTATTTTATTAATAAAGACTCAGGAACCAGATAGTGGAGTGAAAACCTGCTAGCTCACAGAGGCAGAGGAAGCACCCAGCTGCTTCCTCCACTGACCTCCCCAAAAGAGCTCAACTCCTAGGCCGTTATCTCAAACAAAAAGCTCCTTCAACTGAATGTCTTTCCCTACTACTTTCTGTGCATCTCTCTCTCTCTCTGTCTTCTTAACTCTGTCTTACTCTCTATGGTTTTTTTTTTTTTTCATATCAATTGGTTGCTTGCTTCTTTTGATCTATGGCTGATTTTATTTAATCCTGTTTACAATATTCAAGTGGAAAGCTCTGGATTAAAGTGTGTTCTAGGGCTGAGCCACACCACAGCTAAGAACAGGTTTTTCTAGTAAATAATACAATTTTGGGGTTCACAGTGTGACCAAAATATTCTGCAATGATTCGATCTAGAAAACACTGTGTCTTCTTTAGAAATCTAGATGTCCAAGGTCTCTTGACTACTTGAAGATGGATATTTTCTATTTTCCTCCAAAGACAAGAACAGACCCCTGCCCCAACTCTTTGAAGATTTCCTTACAATTTGTAGAATTATCATTTCTCTGGATGAGCTGTCATTACTTCTTATCAAGAGGTTTCTCATTTTAAAACCAAATCTTGATTAATTTTGATGGTATCTATAGCTTTTCTTCTCCTGTGGAAATAAGAATGAAACTCTTCCCCAATGTAGCACATCTGTTTTCCATTTTGTGTTCAACACATCCTTGAAGTACACCTGTTGATTTTATTCAGAAGTGTTTTTCTATTGTCCGTGTCTCTGTGAAGCTTTTGTTCCTTTCTCATTAGCACTAAGAAAATTCAAAGTTAATATGCAATCTATTTCTGTGCTAGGCTTCCTTAGCCTCCTTATTCCCCTGGGAAAGATGAGTGTGCTATCTGCCCATTCCAAAGCCCCATGATGCAGGACAATCAAATGTATTAGGGAATCAAGTCAAAGCAGGAACTCAGTTTATTACTGTGAGCATCAGCTTATATAGGTTAAGTGACATGGTTTGATGTGGGGGTACTTCCAGCTAATGAGAGATAGCCAAGCCCTCCTTCTGGCTGGAGGGGCTTTAGACGCCTAGTTTTTGCTGTCTCATCCTCACTCAGTTCCCTCAAACTTGAACCAGGCTTTTCTCTGTCCTACAGGCCTTTAGGTACAGGCCCTGAGATAATTTTTGCCTAACATTTCTGGAGGTATTAATCATCCCTTTCTGTTTATTTATCCTTTAGAGTTTGATATGATCTTTTTATAACTGCCTGGCCTAAAGGATTGTATGGTATATCTCTAATATGCTTTACATTTATAATATGCAAAAAACAGTTACATTTTCTTAGAGACATATGCTGGAGAATTGTTTGTCTTTATTTGTACAGGTATAACCATGGTGGCCATAACTTCCAGCAAATATGTGATTATCAAATCAGCATTTTCTGAACTCAAAGCAGTTACCCATTGAAAACCTGAATAGGTATCAATGGTGTGATGTACATACTTTAGTTTTCCAAGTTCTACAAAATGGAATACATCCATCTGCCAGATTTCATTCCTTTGAGTACCCTTTGTGTTACTTCCTGCAGGTAGTGGTGTTTGGTTGTTATAAAGAACAAGTAGGGCCTTTCCTTATAATTTCCTTGGCTTGTTGTCATGTGATAGAAAAGTCTTTTTTTTTTTTAAATCTTTGCTATTGACATGATTTTTTTATGAAATGCTAAGGACTTCAGCACAATTAATAATTGACTGATTTCTGTATTACCTTGTGCTAGAATACCTGACAGCTGTGTATGGGATCAAGTGTGTGTTATGTATATGGGGTGGTGCAGGAGCCGTTTCCTCCTAAAATTATTACAGGAACCATTGCCCTGGGGAGTCTGCAGAGAACCCCACACCCATAATTGTGTTAAGAAACCGTTCTATTGACAGAGCCTACCTCACACTCAATTAGCTGTTAATAGAGAGCTATCTGTTAGCGGAACCCGCCCCACATTCCAAACTATCTAGAGAACTAGGTGTGTCAACCTGTGAACTCCTGGCCTATGTGACCTGTCCGAATGTAACCTCCTAGCCTATGTGACCAATGTGAACCACACGACCGTGGACCACACGGCAAGATTTCATGCCCCTGCCCCCATCCCAAGCCAAACTCCTTATCCTATATAAGTTGTAATCCTGTCTCTAATAAACGGAGGCTTTGACAAGAACCCCCGCTTGGGCTCCTTCTTCTCTCTCAGCCCATTATCTTCCAGATAGTGCCTCTCTGTGACCCTGGAATAACTGACTGCAGGGTAGGTTACAACCCCTAGACTGAGTAACCCACCCAAGGCAGTCTACAGGGTGGTTCCTATTCCTGATTGCATCTTGTAACAGAATAAATAATAAAGTCAGTTCTATACCATCTGGTATGAATTCATTGGTTTCAATATACAAAACAACTCCTGCTGCATATTGTGAATTGGTAACTATGTTGAGAAGTTCTTTCTTTAAAATCTCTTAGTACCATGAGAATAGCATATAATTCTGACTTTTGGACAGAATCATAAGGGATTTGATCTACTTTACATAAGTTTTCTGATTTGTAATCTGCCTTTCCTGATTTATTTGCATCGGTATAGAATGTAGGGGCTCTAGTTAATGGTGTATCCCATACAAGGAGAGGAAGAATCCAGTTAGTTCTCTTTACAAGTGAGGTTCTCTTGCTTTTGGGATAGTTGTTATTTATCTCTACCAGAAAATTACTATAAGCTCTTTGCCAGGGATCACTTTCTTTCCATAATTTGTTAATTTCATCATTATTAAAATGTACTATAATTTCTGCTGGGTCTATTCCTGCTAATTGATGAAGTTTCAATTTTCCTTTTAGAATTAACTCAGAGACCTCTTCCATATAAGTTTTAAATTTTTTTACTTGGTTTATGTGGGGGGAAAAGATCCATTCTAAGATAATATCTTCCCTCTGCATTAAAATTCCTGTAGGGAAATGTTTGGAGGACAATATGACAAGAATGTAGCTAAGATTCAGATCCATGTGATCCACATGTACCTTCTGTAATTTTTCTTCAATCAAAAATGATTCTCTCTCAGCTTCAGTTGATAATTCCCTTGGACTATCTAAGTCCTTGGCATCATATAAGGTTTTGTTTAAATTAATCAGGTTATCAGGACCTATCCTAATAGTTCACCATAGATGGGAAATGTCTCCTGGCAATGTTTGTTAGTCATTAACAGTCTGCAATCAATCTCTCCTAATTTGTACCCTTTGTGGTCTATTTTTTATAAACCTATTTTATAGCCTAAATTATTAATAGAATCTTCTCTTTGTATTTTTTTTCAGGAGCAATTTGTAATCCCCAATAAGTCAAAAATTTCTCTACTTCTTCAAATATTCTAAAGTATCTACATTTGAGTTAGATAGTAAAATCTCATCCATGTAATGGTTAACTATATATTCAGGCAATGGCTATGCATTATTTCCAATGGCTTGCAAAATATTGGCACATGGTGGGACTATTTAGCATTCCCTATTTGAGACTCTTCCATTGATAACTCTTAGCAGGCTGAGAATTGTCATAAGTGGGCAATATGAAAGCAAATTTTTCTCTCTCTTTTTCTTGTAAAGAAAGTGAAGAAACAATCTTTTAAATCAATAACTGTAAGAGGCCATCATTTAGATATTAGAGAAGGCAAAGGAATTCCAGACTGTAGAGAGCCCATTGGCTGAATTACCTTTTTAACAGCTCTTAGATCATCTGTAACCATTCTCCATTTTCCAGATTTCTTTTAAACAACAATACAGGAGAATTCCAAGGGCTGGTTGATTTTTCAATATGCCAAGCAATTAGTTACTCCTGTACTAGCTGTTTTAAAGCACAATCTATACAGGTTTGTCTGTCAACCATCTTAAAGGTATGTCTGTTGGTGCCTTTGGAAGATTAGCAGCTTTTGTGCCTTGTTCTTATGCTACCTGAATGGTCAGTGACTGTGATTTCCCTACCTCTAGCTTTACTCCATTGCTCAAAGTCTTAGTCTCATCTCTGAATGAGCTACTACTCCACTGCAATTGTGGACCAGGCTCTAAAAGAGCTTTAACCAAATCTATGCAGTCTATAGGGATAATTCTATTACAAACTGACTTACAGTTTAATATTTTCTTCACAAAAGGTAAATGCATATCATATCAGACTATTGCTTCCTTGAATCTCCTTAACTCTAATATTGGCACAGGAGTCCATTCAGCTCTTACTCTATCATTTGGAAATTCTTGTACAGTTACTGGATATAGTAAGGTTGATTGTTTGAAAACCTTAGGCTATTCCTCTCTATTCTTACACTGCAGCTCTAAAATTGGTTGTTCATTAAATTCCTCTGTGTGAATTTGAATATCTCTATGATCATTTTATTAAGCATTTCCAAGGCCTATATCTTAGCACTCAGAATAACCAATGTTTTGAGTGATAAAGCAAAAATGATAATACTGATAACGTTTACAATTGACATTACATAAATCCCATCCTAATTAGTTATCCTCTCATTTCACACTGGTTACCATATTATCATTCAGAGACACAAATCCCTCCAATGTAATGATATTTCCCTTTTTTTTAATGTGGGGAAAAAAACTCCTTTTAAACTAATTCATCCCTTTAAGAACTCCCCATTGTGGGGCTGGAGAGATGGCTCAGAGGTTAGGAGTATTTCCTGCTCTTCCAGAGGTCCTGAGTTCAATTCCCAGCAACCACATGGTGGCTCACAACCATCTGTAATGAGGTCTGGTGCCCTCTTCTGGCCTTCAGGCATACATGCAGACAGAATATTGTATACATAATAAATAAATAAATAAATAAATAAAATCCCCCAAATCTGCTGACAATGTTGATGAAGATGTGAATCCTATTGCTGCTGTATAGAACACTAAAAACCTGACTGGATTTCAAGGTAGCTACCTATTTTGACAGCAGCCCGAGAAGGGGTTTCAGGGAGAGCCCACCAGGAGAGAAGAAATAAAAAAACTCAGCCGGCAGGGCAGTGACTCTGATCCTTTGTAACTCTAGCCTATGCCGGTGGTTGTAAGATCACAGGTAAATGGTTGTTTTGTGAATTTGTTCCCCAAAGGTGGGCGCCAAATGTAGCATGAATAATAAAAACCCCGAGACAGATAGTGGGGTTCAACCTGAAGACCAGCAAAGCAAAGCAGCCAACCACCGAAGAGACCTTTTACTTCTACCGAATCTTCAAGGTGAAGGGGCGAGATCCCATCTCCATGAATCCTCAAATTCCACACTCCATTGAGTTTCTGTCTTCCTCTCTATAGTTCCCTCTCTACCCAGCCATATCACTCTTGTCTCCACCTCCCTAGTGCTGGGATTAAAGGTGTGAGCCACCACTTGGATCTGTTTCTAGGTCAATCTTTTGCAGCCCAGGGGTAACCTTGGACTCATATAGCTCCATCTGCCTCTCTCTTCCAAGTCCTGGGATTAAAGTTGTTTGCCACCATTCTCTGACCTGTATAACTGAGTAGCATGGCTGCTTTGGCCTCTGATCTTCAGACAAGCTTTATTTATTAAAGCACAAATAATATACTACTATACTGATATTCATAGGTTGTCATCTGACCTTCCTTCCATGTCCAAGCCACACACAACAGAAAGAAATAAATATAATGAAAAATTTAAAAGAATTAATGGGAGAAGACAAATAGCAGAGAGTGGTTTAGATAATTCTACTCCATCTCATCAGGGCCTGGTTTATATTTCACCTAGACCATTTGACTATATTCCCTGCCCTCAGTCTTTGAGTATTTAACTACCTTGTTTGTTTGTTTATTGTGTGGGTGTGAGGGGGTGCACACATGCCCTAGCACATGTGTGGAGAGGTCAGAAGAGACTTTGTAGGAATTGAGTCTCTACTTCCCCTATGGGTTATCAGGCTTGGCGGCAAGCACCTTTAACCATGGAGCAATTTCCCTGGCCCAGCCTCAAGTCTTGATGAAATCTTGAGCAAAGCACTCAGGGCCTTCACGCTTTGGCTTTGACAACCGCGCAGACTCAGAGCCTAACAACACAAGTCACTGTGCCAAGAGTTCTCATAAGCATCTGTAGCATCCCATAGCTTTCATATGTTTCTTTGGGAAACAAATCCCAATCTAAGCCTTTTCTGTTCTGGCCATTGGTAAGTTGTAGTGCAAGGTCATCTCCTGTGGTAAATCCTCCTTTCTCTTTGTTCCTTGGACACATGATGTTGGTATTTTAGCATGTATCATCTGATCGTGCTGTAATTTGAACACAACCTAACTATGGTCTAAGAGTTCCAAGGTCTGAGAGGCAGCTCATCAAGCAGTTGGTTTGTTTAACGATTACTGTTGCACTGTGCATAACCTTTTGCTTGTTTTAAGATAGCACTGTGAGGTAGTTACTATAATTGTCCGTCATCTTACATGAGAATAAATGTGTCTTAGCAAGCCAAGAAACCTGACAATAGAGCCACTAACAAGTAATTTGCATCCAAGGCTCAAGCCTAGCTCTGCCTGAATTCAGAGCCCATGTTTGAATTAAGCACCCACCAGGCTGCCTCTGCAATGGGTGCCAGGATGCATCTACTTTGGCTCTACTGTTGCTCGCATGTGAAGAATTTATGAGTGGAAACCAGCACTGCACTCTGCTGCTCCAGAGAATTTTCTGTAGCAAGCAACTCCACATTACTCAGTCTAGTAGTCAATAGCCACACAGGGCCACTGAGCATTTGAAATTTGGTTGGTGTCACCAAAGAAATATCAGTCCACTTAATGTTAACTAGTTTACGTGTAAGTGGTCATGGGTGACTACTGGGCCTCGTGACTAGTTCCATAAGGGGTACTGTAGATCTAGGAATGAAGAGTTTCTCCACTGTTAGAAGAAAGCATGTGACAAAATGTGCGTGCATGTGCACGTGTGTGCGTGCTTCTTTAAAACTCCATTTCTTTAAGAATATCCACGAAGGGCTAGAGAGATGGCTCAATGGTTAAGATTACTGGTTGCTCTTGAAGAAGACCTGGGTTTATTTCTTAGCGCCCACATGGCCCCTCACAACTGTCTGTAACTCCAGTTCCAGGAGACCTGGCATCTTCTAGACTCTTTGGGTACCAGGCACACATAAGGTGAACGTTCATACATTCAGGCAGACATTCATACACATAAATAAAATAGGTAAATTTAAAGATAAAAACTAAAAAGTGCTCTTGCTGGGCAGTGGTGGTGCATACCTTTAATCACAGCAGACAGGAGGCAGAGGCAGGTGGATCTCTGTGAGTTCGAGGCCAGCCTGGTCTACATAGAGCTAGTTACAGGACAGGCACCAAAGCTATACAGAGAAACCCTGTCTGGAAAAACCAAAAATAAATAAATGAATAAAAATAAAAAAAATAAATTAAATTAAAAAATACCCAAGAGCAATAACACATGCAAAACTTTGGTGTGCAAAACTCAGCTTCAACACTCTATACCCTGGGAAACCCCAAAACCCGCAACGACCATATTTTACAGAATATAAAGAAACCATATTTAAGTTTCAGATACATTATTATTTTTCATACTATAAGCAAAGATGCTATCTGTTATAATCATAAGGTACCACTGATGATCAGATACATTCCAATTCCAGAGTTTTTAAATGTTGGGTAAAATTAATCCTGGCACAGTGAAAATAAAATTTTAGTTACTTTTATGATTTTCTTTTTTTTAAAGTTTTTTTTCCTTTTTTTAAAATTTATTTATTTATTAAAGATTTCTGTCTCTTCCCCACCGCCGCCTCCCATTTCCTTCTCCCTCCCCCAATCAAATCCCCCTCCCTCGTCAGTGTTATTCCTTGGAAACTACAGCTCCCAGACTCCTCCTGGAGTACGAACACCTGGGCGCTCTTGCGTGTCCAGGTGCGGGTCTCCCAGATAACCTTGCGCTTCCCGTTAAAAGCGAGCTTCCACGAGGTCTCTCTCTCTCTCACCCCTCTCTTGCCCCCCCACCCTTGTGTGTCTCGCACACCCCATCCCTTATCGTGTTTCCCTCTCCCCATTAAAGTGCACCCACGTGGGAGCCGCGTGTCCCGTCTCTTCCTTTTGCGCGTCTCGTCTATCCTGTGTTCGTCCACACACCCCATCCCGCCGTTTTTAAAGGAATAATAGTCAGCCCAAAGAGCCATGCTTTTATGATTTTCAAAATGATCTTTAGATAGCCATTTTTTCTTATTAGTGACTAGTATGATTTTGGTTACTGTTGAGAGAGTTAACAGCAGGTGCTATCATTTCCAGTTTAGTTTAACTTTTGAGATAAAAATATCTACCGTAGGAATTGGAATAACCCACATCTTTAATAAGTTGTCTTCAGCATGATCAAGATTTGACACATTATAATAATATTACAAGTGGAGTATCTATTTTTAATTTATTTTCCTGTGACTTTTTTCCCCATTTATTTTGGTTAAGATTTTTTTCTTCTTGTTTTCATCACACATACTAAGCTGTAAATGCTAAGGTGTGTGGCGAGGCTCATGTAGAATCAGCTGACCTCACAACGAACTGATTATGCATAATTTTTCATTTGTGGAACCAGGGATTGCACTCGGGGTTTTGTACACGGTAGGCAAGCTCTATCACCGGGCTAAGTACCGTATACTCACACATATACACACAGAGACACAGACACACACATACTCTCTCACTCACTTTTTCTTCTCTCTCTCTCTCTCTCTCTCTTTTTTTTTTTTTTTTTGTGACACAGTCTTGGAAATGTAAATTGTCCAGGCTGGCCTTGAACTTGTGATCTTCCTAATTCAGCCCCTCAGATGCTGATTTTACAAACTCACACCACCACCTCTGGCCGGATTATATATTGATGATATTTCTGTGACACGAGTGGGGAGGTGAAGTCGGAGAGACACTTGGCAGCATCTTCATCTTTTAGCTCTAGGCCATTTGCATAGAACCTTACCTGCAACTGTCCTGGCTGCAGCCTGCTCCTAGATCAGGTGTGGTTCTTCCTCCGGCTTCAGAGGCTTGGGGAAAACAAACAAAAACAAACCACCAAGGCACAAATCTGCTTTTACCAGTAGAACCATCTCCCGCTTGGGACTGACGTAAGCTGGATGGCATGCCTTTTGATATTTAGGGCACCAAGTCTTAATCCTTGTGTGTGGTGACTCCACCACGTCACCTTATATGCTAAGAAAATGCTCCATCCTTTACTCACCTGCAACAAATTAATAAGTAATTTCAATCATTAAAATCATTTTGATCCTGAAATCTACTCCACATGCTCCAATTTCTTGGACCTTAGTAAAATCGTTAAAATGTATATGAGACTTAAAAAAAAAAAACCTTGACTTTTTTAATTCAGATGCCCGACGCCACCCATATTCTGGTGGCAATTTTAAACTTCTGGTTAACAAAAAATCTTTCATCTAATAAATGATTATATTTCAAAACAGCAAAGGATTGGAGCTTATTACTTAAGCCCAAGATCAGAGCACACATGATAGAGACGTGCCAACAGGTCACAGATTCTCACAGGGCACTGACATCAAAGATCGCCACACTGCACAGTCGACAGAGCTCAAGGTCCTAACCTACAAGGCTAAGAGCCTTGCTGAAGGAGGGAAGTGACGTGGAAACAGAGCTCGCGAACCCAGGGATCTGCAAGCCACGCAGACACCCACGGGGATTGTTTCTTTAGAAAAGACGTTAGGTGCTGTTTATTGTATCTGATGCCATCTTTGCTCCGCACTTGCCTTGCAGCCTTGAAAGTCTCAGTGGTGCTCGTACCTGCTAGGGCTGGCTAGGAAGCCCTCTCCCTCGATGAGGACACAGAGGCCAGCCAGACTAAGTAGCCCCCATTATCCTACGATGAACAGACCTCAGACCTACAATCAACATCACTTCTGAGAAAGTCACAAACACGGCCATTTGAGTCTGTCTCTGCCAGCCTCTTTCTGTTTTCTTTTGTGAATGTGTACGACTCTCTTGCCTCGCCCTACCATGCTAATGCTAATTGCACCCCTTGGGTCCACCTTGGCTGCTGTGTTAAACACACCTAGAGTTGTTTTCTTATTAGCATGAAAACTAGTTGACACAAAAGACTACCTGTGGAGGCACTTGAGGGACGCTGCACTTAAAGGGCGAAGCGAGTTCAGAACGCTGGAGAAGGAGCCCTGCCCAGAAAGAGACGCCTTCAAGTCCCCATTGGGTGCGCTTGTTAAGTGAGACTATGAAATCAATATTATGTAAAGAAAACACCCTTGCCAGTGTGTATGTGGAGGTGGCGGGGGCTGTGTGTGTCAGGGTGAAGGTAGGCTGTGTGTCTTTTGACCGGAACTTCTCTAGGGCTGATGCGTGGTTCTCCCTTGCCGTGTATGACACCGCTGATGGAAGAGGTTCAGAGTAGTTCGAGGAATATGGGAAAACATGTCACAGTTACCTAGGGCAGAACTAAAGTTTAATCTCAGACAACTCAGTGCTTTCCCCTGGAGACCCTTAGGTGTGTGGCCCCTGAGGGTTACTTCATTTGGGTGCTGTCTAGGCAGATGTCTTTGCTCCTACTGAGCCTCACACCTAGTTGGCGTAAATCCCTCTGAAAGGTCTATGCTGTTCTTGGGCTCCCGGAGAGGTCCCCAGGCTGCTCCTGCTTGGGCATCTTAAGTGTGTGTTTCTTCTGCGCTGTGACCTGCCCTGCTGGTTCCTGGAACCCTGGCTAGAAGGGGGCAAGAGTCTGAAGAAAGGACAGACACAGACAGAGTGTACAGTGTACTGGGATCAGGTTTGGCTCTGCTGCTGCTCCCTGCAGCCCAGGATCTCAGCTTGTTTATTAGGTAGGGCACAGGGGAAGGGGTTAATTAGTCTCAGTAGGAGGTCTCTGTAGGTCAGCAGTCTCCTGCTGTAAACATCCAGAAGGGGGAAAGACGCAGTTGCTAGTCTCTTGCTAGTCTCTGTGCACAGTAACCAGTACTCATAAACACTCATACTGGACTCTCAAGGAGATTTTGCCACCCTTCTTCAGCCTGGACCATATGGGCAACAAATGGCTTTTGCCGGTTTCCCATAGATCAGAGTCCTTGGAGACCTGGCCATGTGGATCTGGGCTCTGACAAATGAAAGAAGAGAAAACATCCTAAGACATGGCGCTGTGCTGCTTCCTAGAACAATCTTGAGTTCCCTGTTCCCCGCCTACAGTACCCCCTCCAAGTCTCCCCCAGTCTACCTGTCAATCATTATGCACCCCTCCACCCCATCCATTTCTCTCTGGCTTTGACTTCACTCAGGACCTAAGCTTATACCACTCAAAACACAAAGCATTAGAAGTCCGAAAGTCTTGGCTTTTGACTGAATCTTTCAGTACCGAGGGGATATATGCAGCTCACCAAATGTGAAAGAAATAGCCAGAAGGGGATTTTAGAAAATTCACTATCAATGGAGAAAACAAGACATTCCAGGATAAGAACAAATTTAAACAATACATAGCCACAAATCCAGCGCTACAGAAAGTAATAGAAGGAAAATCGCAACCCAAGGAATCCAACATTGCCAACACTGACTACAATAACTCAGGAATCTAGCGAACCTTCACCAGTACAACTCAAAGAAGGGACACACACAAACTCTACTACCGAAAACAGTAAGAATAACCGGAGTAAACAACCACTGGTCACTAATATCACTTAATATTAATGGTCTCAATTCACCTATAAAAAGGCACAGGCTAAGGGATTGGATACGAAAACAGGATCCAACATTCTGCTGTTTGCAAGAAACACATCTCAACCACAAAGACAGGCATCTACTCAGAGTAAAAGGTTGGGAAAAGGTCTTTCAAGCAAATGGTCCTAACAAAAAAGCAGGTGTGGCCATACTAATTTCCAACAAAACTGACTTCAAACTAAAATCAATCAGAAGAGATCGAGATGGACACTTTATACTCATAACAGGAACAATTCATCAGGATGACATCTCAATCCTGAATATCTATGCCCCTAATATAAAAGCACCCACTTATGTAAAAGAAATATTTCTAAAACTCAAGGCAGACATAAAACCACACACACTAATAGTAGGAGACTTCAACACACCTCTCTCTCCAATGGACAGGTCAATCAGACAGAAACCTAATAGAGAATTAAGAGAATTATTGGAGGTAATGAAGCAAATGGACTTAACAGACATCTACAGAACACTCCACCCAAATAGGAAAGAATATACCTTCTTCTCTGCAGCTCATGGAACCTTCTCAAAAATTGACCATATACTCGGAAACAAAGGAAACCTCCACAGATACAAAAGAATATCAGTGTCCACCTGTGTCTTATCAGATCACCACGGATTAAAGTTAGATGGCAACAACTATGCTACCCCCAGAAAGCCGACAAACTCATGGAAACTGAACAGTCAACTACTGAACCACACCTGGGTCAAGGAAGAAATTAAGAAAGAAATTAAAGTCTTCCTTGAATTTAATGAAAATAAAGAGACAACATACTCAAACCTATGGGACACGATGAAAGCAGTGCTAAGAGGAAAGTTCATAGCACTAAGTGCCCACTTAAAGAAAACAGAGAAAGCATACATTGGGGACTTAATGGCACACCTGAAAGCTTTAGAAAAAAAAGAAGCAGAGGTGCCCAGAAGGAGTAGAAGACTGGAAATAATCAAACTGAGGGCAGAAATCAACAAAATAGAAACACAGAAAACAGTCCAAAGAATCAATGAAACAAAAAGTTGGTTCTTGGAGAAAATCAACAAGATCGACAAACCCCTATCCAAACTAACTAAACAACAGAGAGAGAACACGCAAATAAATAAAATCAGAAATGAAAGGGGGGACATAACCACAGACACAGAGGAAATCCAGAGAATCATTAGATCTTACTATAAAAGCCTGTATGCCACAAAACTGGAAAATGCAAAAGAAATGGACATTTTTTTAGATAAGTACCATATACCAAAGCTAAACCAAGACCAGGTGAATGATCTAAATAGACCTGTTAGTCGCGAAGAACTAGAAACTGTTATCAAAAATCTCCCTTCCAAAAAAAGCCCAGGACCAGATGGGTTCAACGCAGAATTCTACCAGAACTTCCAAGAAGAGCTAATACCTATACTCCTTAACGTATTTCACAATATAGAAACAGAAAAGTCATTGCCAAATTCCTTTTATGAAGCTACAGTTACCCTGATACCAAAACCACACAAAGACCCAACCAAGAAAGAGAATTACA
The DNA here is from genome assembly GCF_014885135.2 of Alexandromys fortis. NCBI lineage: Eukaryota > Metazoa > Chordata > Mammalia > Rodentia > Cricetidae > Alexandromys > Alexandromys fortis. The sequence continues at coordinate 2,458,412 of NW_026067901.1, forward strand.
GGCCTATCTCACTCATGAATATCGACGCAAAAATTCTCAATAAAATACTGGCAAACCGAATTCAAGAACACATCAGAAAAATTATCCATTATGATCAAGTAGGCTTCATCCCAGAGATGCAGGGCTGGTTCAACATACGCAAATCTATCAATGTAATCCACCATATAAATAGACTGAAAGAAAAAAACCATATGATCATTTCATTAGATGCGGAAAAAGCATTCGACAAAATTCAACACCCCTTTATGATAAAGGTCTTGGAGAGAATAGGGATACAAGGGTCATACCTAAATATAATAAAAGCTATCTACAGCAAACCGACAGCTAACATTAAATTAAATGGAGAAAAACTCAAAGCCATCCCACTAAAATCAGGAACAAGACAAGGATGTCCACTCTCTCCATACCTCTTCAATATAGTGCTTGAAGTTCTAGCAATAGCAATAAGACAACATAAGGGGATCAAGGGGATTCGTATTGGAAAGGAAGAAGTTAAGCTTTCGTTATTTGCAGATGACATGATAGTATACATAAGCGACCCCAAAAATTCTACCAAAGAACTCCTACAGCTGATAAACACCTTTAGTAGCGTGGCTGGATACAAGATCAACTCCAAAAAATCAGTTGCCTTCCTATACACTAAGGATAAGGAAACAGAGAGGGAAATCACAGAAGCATCACCTTTCACGATAGCCACAAAGAGCATAAAATATCTTGGGGTAACCCTGACCAAGGAAGTGAAAGATCTATTTGACAAGAACTTCAAGTCTTTGAAGAAAGAAATAGAAGAGGACACCAGAAAATGGAAGGATCTCCCTTGCTCTTGGATTGGGAGGATCAACATAGTAAAAATGGCAATTCTACCAAAAGCAATCTATAGATTCAATGCAATCCCCATCAAAATCCCATCAAAATTCTTCACAGATCTGGAGAAGACAATAATCAACTTTATATGGAAAAACAAAAAACCCAGGATAGCCAAAACAATCTTATACAATAAAGGAACGTCTGGAGGCATTACCATCCCTGACTTCAAACTCTATTACAGAGCTACAGTATTGAAAACAGCTTGGTATTGGCATAAAAACAGAGAAGTCGACCAATGGAATCGAATAGAAGACCCTGACTTTAACCCACAAACATATGAACACCTGATTTTCGATAAAGGAGCTAAAAGTATACAATGGAAAAAAGAGAGCATCTTCAACAAATTGTGCTGGCAAAACTGGATGTCAATCTGTAGAAGAATGAAAATAGACCCATATCTATCACCATGCACAAAACTCAAGTCCAAGTGGGTGAAAGACCTCAATATCAGTCCAAACACACTGAACCTGATTGAAGAGAAAGTGGGAAGTACTCTACAACACGTGGGCACAGGAGACCACTTCCTACGTATAACCCCAGCAGCACAGACAGTAAGGGCCTCATTGAATAAATGGGACCTCCTGAGACTGAGAAGCTTCTGTAAAGCAAAGGACACTGTCGCTAAGACAGAAAGGCAACCCACTGACTGGGAGAAGATCTTCACCAACCCCACAACTGACAAAGGTCTGATCTCCAAAATATATAAAGAACTCAAGAAACTAGACCGTAAAAGGCTAATCAACCCAATTATAAAATGGGGCACTGAGTTGAACAGAGATCTCTCAACAGAAGAAGTTCAAATGGCCAAAAGACACCTAAGGTCATGCTCAACTTCCTTAGCGATCAGGGAAATGCAAATCAAGACAACTTTAAGATACCATCTTACACCTGTCAGAATGGCGAAAATCAAAAACACCAATGATAGCCTTTGCTGGAGAGGTTGTGGAGAAAGGGGTACACTCATCCATTGCTGGTGGGAATGCAAACTTGTGCAACCACTCTGGAAAGCAGTGTGGAGGTTTCTCAGGAAATTTGGGATCAACCTACCCATGGACCCAGCAATACCACTCTTGGGAATATACCCAAGAGAGGCCTTATCACACAACAAAAGTATATGCTCTACTATGTTTATAGCAGCATTGTTTGTAATAGCCAGAACCTGGAAACAACCTAGATGCCCTTCAATTGAAGAATGGATGAAGAAAGTATGGAATATATACATATTAGAGTACTACTCAGCAGTAAAAAACAAGGACTTCTTGAAGTTTGCAGGCAAATGGATGGAAATAGAAAACACCATCCTGAGTGAGGTAAGCCAGACCCAAAAAGAGGAACATGGGATGTACTCACTCATATTTGGTTTCTAGCCATAAATAAAGGACATTGAACCTATAATTCGGGTTCTTAGAGAAGCTAAATAAGAAGGAGAACCCAAAGAAAATCATATAGGCATCCTCCTGAATATTAACCTTCATCAGGCGATGAAAGGAGACAGAGACAGAGACCCACATTGGAGCACCGGACTGAAATCTCAAGGTCCAAATCAGGAGCAGAAGGAGAGAGAGCACAAGCAAGGAACTCAGGACCGCGAGGGGTGCACCCATACACTGAGACAAGGGGGATGTTCTATCGGGAACTCACCAAGGCCAGCTGGCCTGGGTCTGAAAAAGCCCGGGTTAAAACCGGTCTCGCTGAACATAGTGGACAATGAGGACTACTGAGACCTCAAGAACAATGGCAATGGGTTTTTGATCCTACTGTACCTATTGGTTTCGTGGGAGCCTAGGCAGTTTCGTGGATGCTCACCTTACTAGACCTGGATGGAGGTGGGTGGTCCTTGGACTTCCCACAGGGCAGGGAACCCTGATTGCTCTTTGGGCTGACGAGGGAGGGGGACTTGATTGGGGGAGGGAAAGGGGAGGCAGCGGTGGGGAAGAGACAGAAATCTTTAATAAATAAATAAAGAAAGAAAGAAAAAAAAGAAAATGATGTGGATCTGACCGAGGGAAGCTCAAAGTGAAAACCCAAGAGTATTACTCCATCACAGTTTTCTTGTACAAAAAATAATCCTTTTTTCCTTATGTGGAGGTGAATTTATTGAGGCAAAAATCAACACCCTCCTGCAAGTGAGAGGAAGCACTTTCTCTGCCTCAGTAAGGACAGTTTACTCCATTTACCCTTTTTATAGCAACTCCCTTTTTCTCCAGGCAGACTCACCAACCCCTCTTGGTTCAACTCTCTGTCTGAGTCATAGTCTCGGGAGTGCAAGGAATTTCCTAGGAGGTAGGATCCTATTCTTCCCGTGTCTCTCATTTCCACCAGACAGGGTTCCACAAAAGCAACTCCCTAGTCTACTGACTCTCAGAGCTTTCCAAGAGCTTAGAACTCTGTGCCCCAACTTCTCTCCACACCAGGGCTCTGGAAGATGTGGCCATGTCTTTGAGCCACTGTCTCAGGAATACAACTGTCTTGAGGTCCCCGTCATACTCCTGACTAGTGCTCCCTTTTCCCCATCATCCTCATAACCAGTGCTCTCCCTCCCCATTATACTCCTGTGCAGTGTTCCCCCTCCCCTTCATCCTCCTGACTAGTGTTCTCCTCCCCATCATCCTCCTGTGCAGTGCTCCCCCTCCCCTTCATCCTCCTGTGCAGTGCTCCCCCCTTTCTGCAGCCCAACTGGAGATCATGCTTTCTTCTTATACAGGACAATCATCTGACATTAGACATCAGGTGGAGGGCAGGTGACAATAATAAAAATTAAGAGGTGTTTTTAATCAGATATTACTATGTCCCTGAAATTTATGTGTAATATAATATTATATTTATTCATGGCAATGAGTATCTAAAACTTAAAATATTAAGTATTCCCATTCTACAAGTCAGATAACTAAAGTGCGAGGAAATTAAATAATTTGTCAAAAAAATTCACGAACAGGGCATGTCAAACCCCAAACTCTGCTCTTTCTGACTCATACACCCTAGTTTCTTACACTGTTATTAACCAAAAGGACTGGCATTTTATAGATAGACATAACTTAGTGTCTAGCAACAGCTGTAATGTCCAAGGGCAGGGGCCTCAGCAAGGCCCAGAGCTCTTTCCACATTCTCACCTGAATTTGGGGCTCACAGGGCCACTTCTCTTTCTTGGTAAGCAGCACTCAGCCCCAGGACTATAAACAATATAAGAAACATAATGTCCCATTCCTACTTAAATGTGGAATCAATGTAGAAGACTGACACGGGAGTCCATTACAATCAAAATGTTGACTTCTACTGCCAAAAGAACTGTATTAGTGGCACGGCTGTAGTATGTGATGAAATGAGCTTGCCTACATGCCCTGCCTGTTCCCCCACACTGGCCCAGATGGTGATGCTCCAGCCTAGGAGAACTTTGGGACCATAGACTTACAAGCAGATGAAATTACACAGGGCCTCTGGTTCAAGGCAAAAATGCAGAATAGATCAACTCTTTAATGCTTCTTAATAGAGAAGAGACACCCATTAACTTTATTACTTAGTAACTTCCTAACAAGCCCATCAAACGCCGATGACATCATAGGGAGAATATGCATTTCATAACATCACAGCTTAGCTGCATCTGTGTCAAAGAAGCTCAGATTGAGCTCTTGCTAAAAAAACAAAACAAAACAAAACAAACAAACAAAAAACAACCCTGCTGTACTCTAGAAGTCAGTATGTTTATTTTATAAACTTGAACAGGGAGGCAGGGTTATTGCATAACAATAAACAGGAGGCAGGGTTTATATTATAAACCTGGAACAAGGAGACAGTTGTAGCTAACTTTGGTAGGGGCCATCCCTGTATGGGAACAGTCTTTAGACCAAAAATACCTGCCAGAGGCAGGAAGCTATGGTGGACATTTTCTGCACACACTATCAATACTTAAACTTGATTTCCCCAAGGAAGGTTTTACAGCTCTCTGAGCCTGAGGCAATGGAGTCCTTGATATGGCCATGTCTATATTAATAGCCCACATTAATTCAGTACTCCATATACTCAGGGCTTCCTCTGCTCCCTATACATGACCATATCAATTCAAAATGCATTTAGCGTGACTTTAGAAAAGTCTCCATTGTCCTTCACAGGCTCAACACTGTTTAAAAGTCCAGAGTCCAAAGTCTTGTCTGAGACTCAAGGCAATTTCTGAACTGTAAACCCTGTAAAATAAAAAATCAATATATATATTATATAATTATATATATAATTATATTATATATATAATTTTTTTCCCTCAAGACAGGATTTCTCTGGGTTGTTTCTGTTCTGGAACTCTCTCTGTAGACCAGGCTGGCCTCGAACTCACAGAGATTTGCCTGTCTCTGCCTCCCAAGTACCGGGATTAAAGGTGTGCGCTACCACCACCTGGTTACAAATCAAAAACTTTTAATATACAATGGCACGGAATATTCGTTACCACTCCAAAAGGGAGGAATTGGGGTGTACTGAAGAAATAACGGATCAGAGCAAGACCAAAGCCCAGCAGGGAAGACTCCAAATCCTGCAGCTTTATATTCAGGGTGAAAGGAATTCGATGGCTCCACCCCTCCAGCTTTTCTACCTATAATATGCATTTGTTTCTTGGGCTGGGCCTACTCCCCATGTGGAGTTCTCCTTGGCAGATATTTCTTGGCTCTGGCACCTCCAGTATCTTGAGGTCTCTACTGAAACACAAGCTTCGCTTTCATAGCTCCATAGAGTGGCCCCTCAGGGGCATCAACCCTTTTAGGGTTTTCATGTAGGGACTCATCTGGTGTTTGCTGCCTGGCCTCAGCGATTCTCTGAAACTATGGGGGTTAGAATCTATGCATCCTTTACTCTTGCATCCTCGTGCCTCTAACGCTTGCATCCCCTGTATGGGTGTTGCTGCTGAGTTTGATAGCCAGCAAGGGATGGGCTCTTACCCCCTTGAGCCACACTTGCAGAAGCTTTTGAGCTGTTTTATGTTCTCCTTCACTGTGCAAAGCTTAGCTGGGTGGGGTCTTGCCCTGGAGGTACCCTTCCCTTTATTCCTTTACCAAGCCAGAGGCCTCTCCTTAAAGATGCCAATCTTTATCCCTCAGTTTTTGCCTTAGCTGTAACATTAAATTTCAGTCCTCTTTTTCTCTCCAAACTGTACACATTATAATCTCTCTTTGTCCCATGCACTCTCTTTCATTATTAATCCACCTAAGAGTTGTTAAGAATAAGCACACCACAGATTCAATTTTATGTTGCCTTCAAAGTGCTTCAATCAAATAAATTAGTCTAATGCCTTTTATGTTAGCCTCTGGCAAGTTCTTAGGACAAGGGCATCAAGCAGCCAGATTCTTTGCCAAAATATTAGAGGAACGGTGAAAGCCCATTTGATGGTTCTGTTCCCTCTGAAACCCCTGGAGCTGAGTAGTCTTCACTGATCTCAGGGCTGCTGTCTTTCAAACTCTTCATAGGACAGCCCTTTGAGCTCTGCTTACAGCATTTTCTAGTCCAAAGTCTTCCATATTCTTCCCCAAAACAACATGGCCAGGTTCTTCCCTGCAGGAGCCTACTCTCTGGTACCAGTGTCTGTAGTTGTCACTTTTCTGTTGCTGTGATAAACGCCGTGGCCAAGACCTTTAAAAAAAAAGAGAAGGTTTATCTTGGGTTCTGATCCCAGAAGTGTAAAGTGTCCGTAATGATGAACCTGAGGCGTGAAAAGTAACAGGTACGGCGGTTAAGAGCTCACGTTTTGAACTGAAAGCAGGAAGTAGACGAGATGAACTGGAAGTGGCACAGAGTCACTACACTCTCAAAGAGCCCCCTTCAGTGATACGTTTCCTCCAACAAGATTGTACCTCCTACATCTTCCCACAGCACCCCTCACTGGGACCCAGGCTTCAGACATCTGCTTCTACGAGGAGGACATTCCCATTCAAACCGTCACAACCCGCAAGCATCCACCCCAGTTCTTGACATCGTTAATGGAAGCATTGATAAAGTTTGTAACATTCAGCATCTGAATGCTATGCTTATCATGTCTCTAATTCTCACATGTGCAGATCTCTCTCAACTGGAATTTTCTTGCTTAATTTAACTTGTCTAGTTTAGCTTCTTTCTCAGATATCTGGGTGTAATAGGTCTTTCTTTGGACCACCAGCTTCTGAATAACGACACAGAGACATTTTATTAATTATGAAAGCTTGACCTTAGCTTAGGCTTATTTCCAGCTAGCTCTTTTTTTTAAATATTTATTTATTTATTTATTATGTATACAATATTCTGTCTGTGTGTATGCCTGCTGGCCAGAAGAGGGCACCAGACCTCATTACAGATGGTTGTGAGCCACCATGTGGTTGCTGGGAATTGAACTCAGGACCTTTGGAAGAGCAGGCAATGCTCTTAACCTCTGAGCCATCTCTCCAGCCCTCCAGCTAGCTCTTAAAACTAAAATTAACCCATTTATATTAATATATGCTCTGCCACATTGCTCTTTACCTCTCCTCCATCCCGTATGTCCAACTTCTATGTGTCTGGCTGGCAAATCTCCCATGCCTGATTCTTTCCCAGAGTTCCTGTCTCTCCCCGGAAGTTCTGTCTATCCTCTCCTGCCTAGCTATTAGCTTTTTAGTTCTTTATTAAACCACCAAGAATTATCCTTAGGTANACAAAACAAAACAAAGCCTAGGCTGAGTGCCTGCTGATGGTAAGCAATGGACACCTCGCTACGAGCCAGAGCCCTTTGCTACAGAAGGCTGAGTCCCCTGTACTGACTTACGACCCTTTCCTTTTGTTTCCAGACTCTTGTGTGAGATAACAAACATCCCGGATGCTTGAACCCGTCAAGATGACGTTTTATACATGTTTTTTTTTTTTTTTGGTTTTTCGAGACAGGGTTTCTCTGTAGCTTTGGAGCCTGTCCTGGAACTCCCTTTGTAGACCAGGCTGGCTTCGAACTCACAGAGATCCGCCTGCCTCTGCCTCCTGAGTGCTGGGATTAAAGGCGTGCGTCACCACCGCCCGGCCTGTTTGGTTGTTTTATAACAAGTGAGATTTTCTTTGGTTCAATAGACAACTGATTTCAGTTTATGATCCACACTGACGAAGACAAAGCTGATATGGGATTTCTCTTTGTATGCTGTGATTACCATAAATGAATAAAGAAACTGCCTTGGCCTGTTGATAGGGCAGAACTTAGGTAGGCGCCGGGGTGGGGGTGGGGGCCTAAATGGCATGCTGGGAGAAAGGAGGCAGAGTCAGAGAAAAGCCATGTAGCCCCACTGGAGCCAGATAGAACTTTAGTCAGTAAGCCACAGCCATGTGGCGATAAACAGTTTAATAGAAATGGGTTAAATTAAGATGTAAGAGTTAGCCAATAAGAAACTAGAGCTAATGGGCCAAACAGTGTTTTAAATAATATAGTTTCTGTGTGATTTTTTTGGGGCTAAGCAATCAGGAACCAACAAGTAGCCCTCCTCCAACACAAAGCTAAATGATAATTTTAGTGAGGAAAAAAAAAAAAACAAGGAAACAACAATAATGGGTAAATGAAAAATGCCCCCACTTCCTGTATTATCCTTGGCTCCTCTAACCAGAAGATGGTTAGAAAAAACTCATAAAACATAGTTATGCCATATGTAGATCATTCATTGCTATTTGGTTGAAAGCCAAGTGGGTTTTCTTCTTCCTAATTGTTGTGATGATGATGATGATGATGATGATGATGATGATGATGATGATGATGTGGCTGGAGAGATAGTTCAATGGTTAATGTTAGTGCTTACTGGCTTACTGCTCTTGCAGAAGACCTGGGTTCAGTTCCCAATACCCACAAGGTGGCTCACAAATGCCTGTAACTCCAGTTCTGGGAGGCTGACATACTTACCTGGCTCATGTGCATACATAGTACACATTCACTCAGGCACACACACATGCACCAATTAAGTCCAAAATATATTAAATTTTTTATGACGTTTGTTTGCATGTGTGAGTGTGAGTGTATGTGTGTGGTAGTAGTAGTCACATGCTCATGTGTAGGGAGAGAGCAAGGACAACTTGTCAGAGTCGGGTTTCTCCTACCATGTGGGTTCTGAATTCGGGTTGATCCTTCTTGCCAGGCTGGGTTTTTGTTCAGGAACAAACTTTATAGAAGAATAAATAAATGTGTATCCCACACACATAGGATCATAGCCATCCTGCCGTTGGTCTGTAACAAGCACCCAAAAGGCTGTGGCTCTGCCATATTGTTTGGGATGATTTGTCCTCCTACCCAAGCTCTGTGATACTCACCTTGGCATTGCAACTACCGCTCCTCCTTGGCGTTGTGCCTGGCCACCTGTCAGGAACCACCTAGACCCTCACAAGCCCTCTGCGAGGATTAGTCAAACGCGTGAATGCATAGCCTCCAACTGAGTTCTTTCCAAAGAGTCCAGCTGCGTACATCTGAGAAGCAATGTACTAGTGCGAATGGATGCACCCGAGTTCAGCTTGAAAACCACATCTATGTGACTTTTCTGGTTCTGCAGGCTCAGGTATTAATGAAGATTTTCTTAAGCTGTGGGTGGACCTGAACTACCAGTAAGAGGAAGCTTTGTAAACCTCTCCCTCCCTCCAGAATGGGCGTTTGAATTCAGGCAGCATGAAATCAGAACCATGCTTTGTGCGTACCTTTCAGCCCTGAGCTTGGCTCACAGATGTAAGTCCAACCATTTGTTCTGGACAGAACAGGATTGAATTAGAGAGTGCACTGCTCACCGCTTGCTATTTTCATGTGTCTGTCTCAAAGTTAGTCATCTGCGTCTGTGTCTGGAGCCAGATAAGACGGAATAGTTGAGGGATAGGTCTCTGAGCTGCTTAATTTTGTCTGGAACTATACTTGATAGATAATATTATGGTTAATAATATTTTCTTGGCTTTTGTACGTGGGGTGTTATTTTGATCTGTTCAAGATAAGATCTCCCTGTGTAGACCAGGCTAGCCTTGAACTCGGAGATCTGCCAGCCTCTGCTAGTCCCGCCACACCAGGACTGGGATTAAAGGTGTTTGCCACCACATGCAGCTCAATAAATGGTTTTGGATGGAAATTAATAAAGGCAAATAGATGAACTCCTTTCCTTTGTCTACAAACACGATTGGTGTTTTTAGTACTCGTATTGTCTTTGAAGATGTAGGTTTAAGTCTCTCATTCAAAGTCAGGCTTTTAGGGACAAGCATTTAAAGTCACATAAAAAAATTGTCTCTTGATAAATATTATTTTGCATGTTTAGTATATGCCAGGTGCTTTGCATGGAAATGCGAATGAGACAGAGCTCTGACCTCGATGACGTCATCATATTATTAAAGAGCTCGGCAGCAGTCATTAGCTAACGAGCATCACAGACACGTGGTTTTACTTAGAATTCAGCTATCTTTAAGATCTAGGATGCTCTGAGAAAATACTGGGATGTATTATATATTTGTGTTAATCTCAACATAAGGAGAATAAAGTTCTATAGTCTGTTCTGATGACACAATTGTTTTCCAGAACAAGAGCAGATTCTCAGAAACAAGAATGGTTGAAACTTTTACCAATGCGTACATTTAGGTAACCAAGGGAAACTGGAAATGCAATGTCATGCTTCCCAGGCTGAGAATGTTTTTATTTTTAAGGAACAAATGCTGGGTTGGTAGGTCAGTGACAGCAAATGATGACATGTATGTCTTGCCATCTTTCAAAGTATAATATTAGGAGAAGTTTATATTTGATAATAACTTTCTCAGACACCAGGCGGAGAATGCTGATCAGTTTGTACTGTAGACTCAATCGTATTCTCAGCAGGGAGACCTAATTGCTTTGATGATGGAAGAGAAAAGACTAGAGCAGCCGGAAGGCTGGGAAGATTCGCTGATAAGGGTAGTTCACACCAACCCAGAGCAGAACAGACTCACATTCGCACAAGGGTTAAGTTCTAAGACGATAAATCCTGAGAAGTCTCCTAGGAGACGTCGCTGCTGGATGCTGCAGACGATGTACAACGTGTCATCTGAGTTGCTGGAATTACTTTTCCTAGAATTCCATTCCATGTATGGTTCTGGGTTAGACTTGGCCACATCAAAAGTTGCTTGCAATTTGGAAGCAGCAGGGAGGTGGCTGGCATGACTGTTGGGCCCTGTGCCCTTGTGCACGTTGTCTCCTGCCTACTGCTTCCTTTGTTGGCTGTGGGTTGCCGCTGGGCTGTGATTTTGCCAGCTCCAGCCAGTTGTCTATGCTGACAGGTACCTGCTCTTTCTGGAGGCCAACAGTCTCATGGAGGCTGGCAGAGGGAGAGGCAGCCATGGAAACCCTTTGGTTTCCTGAGTTCTACTTCACCCATATGGGTTCTGGTTTTTCTGTCCTCTGTGTCACATGCAGAGTTTCTCCTTAACATTCGTCTTTCTGAGCTGTAGCAACTTTAGGCTACTTGCAGATGCCAGGGCAATGTTCTTTGTGCCAGATTCTATAATGAAATCTACCATAATCTCCATAGTCCCGGGTCATTCAGAGTGGCTGTGTCCTGCGGGAGTCTGTAAGTCCTGACTGAGACACTTTAAAAAAATGGATCTGTTGGAACATCCTCTAACATGATTTCCCTTTTGCCTTTAAGATACCAGCCCACTTGGGCGTGGTCACTCACAAATGGGTACAACTGAAGATTTGCTTGATTGCTATCTCAAAGTTGTAACTTGAGCAGATTGAAGCTGTGAACCTTGCCAGTGAGACAGAATAAGCATGCCCAGACCCCAGAGGTCATGGGAAATTGTGGAGAGGCCTGGAGGAGGACCCACCCAGCCTGCTGTTCTGGAAGAGGAGCAGGGTTTTCGGGTGAGCGCATGCTTGGTACAGATGCAGATCTATCACGCCAGAGTTGTGTACATCTTACACTTGGCAGTGAGCTTTAATTACTGAGCTGCCTACCTGGAGGCTGGGTTTCACTCACATTCTGCTCAACCAAGTTTGCAGACCTGAGCTTCACTGTTTCAGCCAAAGCCACACACTCTTAACAATATTTATAATTTTCTCAAAGGGGTTTGGAAAACAAATCTTTACTCTTTATGACACTAGAGAATTGTAAAAAGCCACTGTCTTCTCCTTTCCTTCTTACCAAAAGCCTCCCATATTCCCTTTGTCTGGAAGATGCTTTGCCCTTGCCCATTAGATGCAGAGCCTAAGGAACTCTGCTTGACTGTACAAGTCTTTCTCTATTCCACCAGCCAGCTCCCAAATAATAACGCAGAGACTTCTTATTAATTATGAAAGCTCGGCCTTAGCTTACGCTTGTTTTTAACTAGCTCTTGTCACTTAAATTAACCCATTTCTATTAATCTGCATTCTGCTATGTTCCACCCATCCTTCTTCCTCCATGTCTCCTCACTTCTCAATTTCTCCTCCTCTTCCTTTCTCTCCCCAGAAATCCCGCCCATACCTCCTGCCTAACTATTGGCTGTTCAGCTTCATATTACATCAACCACAGCAATGCACCTTCCCACAGTGTACGAACATCCCACAACCCTTGACCAGCCGGCTCCCTTGAGTTCCACCGTCCTAAAGAGGCCGATGCTCAGCATGGCACCGAAGCCACATCTCAGTGGCCAGAGCTTAACCTCAGGCCTCTTGACTGATGGGCCTCATATGCATGGTTTTCATACAAGTTCACAGCCTGCTCACTGTGCTCAGGCTGTTTCCAACTCGAGCCTGTTGATTCCTGCCCAGGCTGGGGATGCAGCTTGCCCTACCTACCGTGGTAATGTTTCCAGTTACCAGCTACCAAGAGACCCAGACCTCTTTTATAATTTTTTTCCAACCTTGCAGAGAGCAAGGTTGTGTGTCAACCAGAACTTTTCAGGAGTTCAGGGAAACAGGAAGTCAGAGGAACTCACGGCCGGTTGTTGAATATGAGGACTCTTCAAGGGCTTGCTGAGGACCACCAATCTGGGCTGTCATTGGTTTTTTTTCTCAGATTTAGTTTATGTGTATGGTGCTTTGTTTATTTACATTTTAATGTACTACATGTATTTCTGGTGCCAGAAGAGGGCATCAGCTCTCTTGGAACTGAAGTTACGGATGGTTGTGAGACAGCATGGAAACGCTGGGAACCCAAACCCAGTGCTCTGTTAAAGCAGCTAGTACCCTAACCACTGAGCAATCCCTGCATCCCTGGTTTGTCTAAGGAGTCTCTCACTCCGCAACTTAGTCCTCTCAATTTAGCTGCCACCTACTGCCTTGCTGCGAATGCCAGCCTCTCATGCCTGTGATCAAGCAGCCTGGATATGTTGACCTCTAAGCTGAAAAAGTTAAGCTCTCAGAGGACTTCCCTCTTTGGATTCTGTCTGAGGCCTCACTCCCAGTTCTGAACCCGCCCTTTCCCAGAGTGACTCAGAGTGGAAGTAGCCTCTTTTGTGAAGAGACAGCTCCCGCCCCAGTTAGGGAGTTTCTTTCTCAAAGTGAGCCATGAGGAATACAGCATCCCCACTCTGTGCTGTGGGTAAACAGACCTAAGAGGGTCACTTCCTTCTATTTTCCCCTTTCAAATTATGGAAAGGAGCCCTTCCTTGTTGTGGAATATTCCTTTACACTCTGTGAAGATACATCACTTTGAGCTGTTTAATAAAGAGCTAAATGGGCAGCCAGGCCTGGTGGCACACGCCTTTAATCCCAGCACTTGGAAGGCAGAGGCAGGTGATGTCTGTGAGTTTGAGGTCAGCTTGGTCTACAAGAGGTAGGTCCAGAACAACCAGGTCTGTTACACAAAGAAACGAAAAACCAAGGGGGAAAAAAAAGCTAAATGGGCAATACATGACAAAATTTTCAGGGCAGAGAGAACACTGGGAAGAGGGTGGAACCATGAGGAGATTCCAGGGACACAGGGCAAGCAGCGTGGGCATTTCAAAGAAAGCTAACCAAGCCACATAGAAGATTGAAGATTAAAAGATATGGGTTAATTTAAGTTATAAGAGCTAGTTAGAAACAAGCCTAAACTATTGGATGAGTTTAATAATTAATAACAAGTCTCCATGTGGTTCTTTGGGAGCTGGCTGGCAGGACAGAGAATTCCTTTCTTATTCTCAAAAGCTGGCTTGGGTAGCTTCAGATAATATCAGAGAAGTTGAACACCATGCTCTCCTTCCTCCTGTGGCTTAGGTCCTAATGCCTCAGCAGCAATGACTTGACTAGGAGCTCACATATCTTAAAACACAGTCTCTTGAGGTTGCAGGCGATGGAGCCCATTTTCATGTGAAATCATTTGAAAACTATAAATCAGCTTCAAACATACCAAATCTTGGGCCTCTGAAGGAAGCTGAATGACAAAGGACTTGCTGAGGCCCTGGGTTTGAGCCTGGGAAAAGGGAAATATAATCTGACCATAGGCCCACAGCTTTACATGTGTTCATATTATTCGTATAAATAAGTAACTTACTAACATGGCTGTCAGCATAGCCCATAACAACAAACGCTTTTCAAGTTAGAAGTAGCTTAAAATGATGATTTCCTCTCTCTCTCTCTCTCTCTCTCTCTCTCT
>NW_026067901.1:2474199-2476106 GCF_014885135.2 Alexandromys fortis
AAGTTGTCTTGATTTGCATTTCCCTGATCGCTAAGGAAGTTGAGCATGACCTTAAGTGTCTTTTGGCCATTTGAACTTCTTCTGTTGAGAGATCTCTGTTCAACTCAGTGCCCCATTTTATAATTGGGTTGATTAGCCTTTTACGGTCTAGTTTCTTGAGTTCTTTATATATTTTGGAGATCAGACCTTTGTCAGTTGCGGGGTTGGTGAAGATCTTCTCCCAGTCAGTGGGTTGCCTTTCTGTCTTAGCAACAGTATCCTTTGCTTTACAGAAGCTTCTCAGTCTCAGGAGGTCCCATTTATTCAATGAGGCCCTTACTGTCTGTGCTGCTGGAGTTATACATAGGAAGTGTCTCTGTAATATTCTAAGGTTGACTATGCTCACAGTGACTATACAGGGACCTGGGGGAGAAAAGGTCTCAAACATTGCCAGCCTTTGTGTAACTGGGACAGGACATACCGAGGGTCCTTACTCAGGACATTCATTGCTTCTAATACAAAGACCTACCCCTCATTCATCCCAGGGAAACCAGGAAGTTCCTTACCACAGTAGCTGTACCATGACCTCGTTTCTGAGATTTGAAAGCTACTATAAGTACAGTGACCAATGGAGGTGGCTTGGTGTTTGCTTACTAAGGTAAGCAGTCATCTTAATCATCTCCCAAGGTCCATACCATCACACAGACTTTACAGGTGTAGAAACTGAGTTACAGAGGGCAGGACCAGTTTCCTCTGGGTGTGTAGAGCTGCCAAACAGAACCAGGGTTAGGAATCATGAAGTCTACTTTCATGAGCTGTGCTTTTAAAGGATCATGCACAGCATGAATCCTATTGGGTCTGGAGGAATTGAGCTTGCCCTTTGCATACCAGCTTAACTGATGCCACACTTGCTCTCCCAACACTGACCCTGCCTTGGAAAAAAGCTACAGCCCACCTGGTGTGAAGTATCAGAACTCTGGGAATTTGTCTGAATCCCTCTTCCCTGAATCTGCTCCTTCAATTCAAGCTAGTTTCCAAGGCTGACTGCCACACTCTCTCCTCCCACTTGGTAGCACAGACCCCTCACAGGAGTCCCGAGGTCACACCCCTCTGCTTCCCATAATGCAGGTGGAATGGACTCCTGGGACCCTGTGCTGAGCATTCTGAGGGTCACTCCCTTGGTAAAGCACTGTGCACACCTCCCATTCCTATGAGGGGAGGCCTCAAGCTTTACTGGTGTTCCGCCTACTGGAACAGCCGTGTGTCCCCCCCCCCCCATCCCCAGCTGATCTACAACTGTCAGTGTAAGTGTCACTTTTGTACACACACTTCCAGATTGGGCTAGCCTTCTTCTCTGAATGTTTCCTCAAGGCAGTCTATATTTTTAAGCACCCGTCAATCACGCATACTGATTTGTTCCGTGTTTGTTTGCTTATGATAGAAAACGCACTTCGTGAGGGCAGGAAGAAGGTTGCTTCTTTCTTTATCCATCTCCCTGTGGCCCCTCAGCATAGTGCTCGCTGCAGCCCAGGCATTTGATGTCTACATGAATGGGCACATGTGACTCGAGACAATTATTAGCAATCTGCATCACAGCCGGTTACCACCCCTGGGCTGGTGAGGAGTGGTGATGGGTCAGAAGATGCCTCGGCCTGATATCCTACCCAAGTTTAGATGCCAGATCGTCCTTGGCACAGGCTGCCGTGGGCAAATTAACTAAGGCCCTGCTGTTGCTCTCACCAGCAAGTGGGGAGAGCTAGCAAGGGACTGGCCAGGGAATTATGCCAAGCAGTGTTGCTTTCTCTCCCCAGGAGTTTCTGCAGCAATTTCTTTCCCTAAGTCTGTCCATGCCGCCTCCTTTCTCCTTTCCTCTCCCCTTCTTCTTTCCCTGGCTTCTTCCCTTTCCCCTCCCCTCCCTTTCTTCATCT
>NW_026067901.1:2476413-2478502 GCF_014885135.2 Alexandromys fortis
GGTTTCTCTGTGATTTTGGAGCCTGTCCCGGAACTAGCTCTTGTAGACCAGGCTGGTCTCGAACTCACAGAGATCCGCCTGCCTCTGCCTCCCAAGTGCTGGGATTAAAGGCGTGCGCCACCACCGCCCGGCAAGTGCTGGCTTTCTAACAATGTCTTTTGCTAAAGTCTTAGAGCAAATGTTCTGCCTGTGCCCTCCTTCTTGACAAAACACATCCACTTTTTACCATTCCAGCTCAACATGGCCTCACATTTTTGCCTGTTTCTTAGCCTCTGAGTGGGACGTTCACTCCACCTTGACTTGGACTTGGTCACGCCTGGCTCCGTGGCTGTTTTCCAGGTGATGAGCTAGAAGAGGCACATTCACTGAAGGGGCTGCCTTCACTTTGAAGGCTGCAGAGTTTATTGTGCAAAGCGGGCAAGCCCAAAAGCAATCAATTGTTACTTAACAAATGAATTAATTTACAGAGCCCGTCTAGGAAGGGCTGGTTCCTTCCCACAGCTGTTCATCTCAGCCAGGATTAGTTCACACCTCGTGTTGACAGGCAGTGCACTGTGCAGCCCTTTCTAGTCTTCGTCTTCTGGGATGTGACGTGAAGACGAACTGTGGGATGGCTCTTTTGCTTTTCGGCACAGAGATAGGAACTGCATTTAAATAGTTCATTTGTTGAAGCTGAAATAGCAAACATAACTTTAAAAATACTAATTTAAAAAAGTGAATAAAAAGTATCAATTAGCAGGAATACGTCTATACAGGAGTGGGTCTATATCTGTTTAGTAAATTGAAATTAAATCCAGAGTAGAAAAGCATCTGCCCACCTTCCTCCCAAGACAGAAAGGATGAACAAAAGCCTCTAGGAATAGAAAACTTCATTAGTGGTTGGTTTCTACTGAATAGTAAAAAGCAAAACAATCAAAAACCTGATAGCTATGCAAAGATCTTTTGAAAACCTGAAGTGTGTGTATGTGAATGTGTGGAGGGTTAGTTGTCAACTCATCTGTGGGAATAGAAGCATCTTGGAAGGTATAGACTATTTGTCATGAAAAAATGCACAGAAAATCTTCACGAAATATTAGTAAACCTAATCTAGTGATATCTACAAAGGGAACATAGTATGATTGAGCAAGTTTTATCCTTGGACCACAAGGCAAGCTCAGCTGCAATACACTATGTCAACAGTGTAAAAAAGAAAAGTCATATAGCTGACTCGATAGAGACACAAAAAAGACCCATCCATGAAAGAAAACCCAAGCCGTAGCAAATTGGAGTGGAATCCCCTCAAGCCAATAGTGTGCATCTAGCAGGAGTATTTAAAACAAAGCAGCAAACTGTGACTTGGTATCTTCTCTCGCTCAAGACCAAGGAAAGGTTTCTATTATCATGATGTCCTTTCAGTTCCAGACCAAAGATCCTAGTATGTGCAAGAAAGCAAGGAAAACAATGAAAGGCCAATGAAAGGCATGAATTTCAAAATGAGTGAAGTAAATCTGCCTGTAACCTCAGATGACATGATTGTCTACACAGCAGCTGTCAAAGACAGTAACATACTGCTATTTCAGGATGCCAAATCAACAACAAAACAATGTATTTTTATACACTTCACACACACACACACACACACACACACACACACACACACATACACACACAGCCTAAGGAAGGAACACACATTGCAATTCCCTGGCCAATCCCTTGCTAGCTCTCCCCACTTGCTGGTGAGAACAACAGCAGGGCTTTAGTTAATTTGCCCACGGCAGCCTGTGCCAATGGCGATCTGGCATCTAAGCTTGGGTAGGATATCAAGCCAAGGCATCTTCTGACCCATCACCACTCCTCACCAGCCCAGGGGTGGTAACCGGCCGTGATGCAGATTGCTAATAATTGTCTCGAGTCACACGTGCCCATTCATGTAGACATCAAATGTCTGGGCTGCAGCGAGCACTGTGCTGAGGGGCCACAGGGAGATGGATAAAGAAAGAAGCAGCCTTCTTCCTGCCCTCACGAAGTGCGTTTTCTATCATAAGCAAACAAACACGGAACAAATCACTATGCATGATTGACGGGTGCTTAAAAATGTAGACTGCCTTGA
>NW_026067901.1:2482758-2487710 GCF_014885135.2 Alexandromys fortis
ACACACACACACACACACACACACACACACACACACACATATACTGAGAGAGAGAGAGAGATAGAGAGATAGAGAGAAGGCAGAGTCAAGGAGACACCAGCCAGCTGCCAAGGAAAGAAGACATGTAGAAAATGAGGTAATGACACAGCTACATGGCAATACATAGATGACTAGAAATGGGTTAATTTAAGATGTAAGAGCTAACTAAAAATACACCCGAGCCATCGGTCAAACAGTGTTGTAATTACATAGTTTCTGTGTGATTATTTGGGCCTGGGTGACCAAGAAACGAAAGTGCAGTCTCTTTGTACACAGAATATTTGTCAAAGACAAAGATACATGGCAAAGAAGCACATGAAGACATGCTGAGCATCTTCACGAGTAGAAAATTCTCAGGAGCAACACAGGTGCCCTCCACACACCTATTGTGATTGCTCGACCCATGGCAAGCAGGCACACTGAATGCTTGAAGGATATTGGACAATGCTATGTTCACTGCTAGAAATGCAAAATATACAGCTACTTAAGAAAACTATTTGAAAATATCTTTTAATGTTATACACAGCTTGATATATGATTCGGAAAACCTGTCATGAAGAATTTATCTGAGGGTAATGAAGTCCTAGATCCACACAGAAAGCTGTGTATGGATGCCTATAGCAACTTTAGTCACAAGTATTGAAAGCCAGCAAAAAAAAAAAAAAAAAGATCAAATATTGTGTGGGTAGATGGATATGTAGTGGCACATGCCTGTGATCATACAAGAAGACTATTCAGCAACATAGAGAAACAAATTACAAAGGCATTCATAACATTGCTGAATTAAAAAGAATTTTTTCAAATGAAAAACATCATGTTTGAAAGGATTCATGATGTATGGTTGTATTGATTTGTCCAGAAACAGCAGAAATAGGAATCAGACCTACAGGTGCCATGGTGCCAGAGGCCAAGGAAGAAGTAGGCAATGACTACCCAGGGACACAAAGATTCTGTTCAAGCTGTCACAAACATTCCATACCTTGTTTGGCAGAGGTTCCATGACTATATAAGGTTCTTGGTATGTACTGAATTATATGTTTTCAAAGATAAATTTTTTGCTAATTGTTCTTCAGTTCAAAGACTGACATTTCACAGATTCCTGAAGAAAACTCATAAATGAAACTAACAAAGTATGGAAAACAGCTCGGCGTAGCTGTTCAAGCTCTCCTCCTGATCCATCCCTCCTGGAGCTGGGGCTGCTGCATGAACAGGTGGATGCAAGAGAGAATGAACAGAACCTACTTTCTGAGCATTAGCCTGGGCTGAGAATGATCGCTTCATACAGAGAAGCCTCTGTACTACTTGAAGACAGTAACTAAAGTGAAAGCAATGATCTATCACATTAAAGAGACTGCCTGATGTGATCTTTTAAGACGAGCCCTGATTGGTAGTGAGTGAAGGGCATTTTCAAAGAGATACTCATATCTTTTCCTCATTAAACATCAAAATCCTGTATAATTTCTTACCATGCCAAGTGTTCATTTCAAAAGATGATCACTTACCTTAAGGCACAAGGGAACGTCCAGTTTGTTTTGCCAAAAGCAAAACACCACAGTAGCAAAAATGTTGCCAACAATCGTGCCAGGGAATGACTGTATAACTGGAAACATTCAGGATGCTCTTTAGAACAGTTGTGAAATACTTATAAGCCAAAGAGAACAGCTCAGACATGACTCTGGGTGCCTCCAACAGTCTCTATAGGTGGTCAGCACATGTCTGTCACCACAGCCATTTTGTTGTTTGTTTTGGTTTGGTTTTCTGTTTCTTTTGGTTTTTAGAGACAAGGTTTCTCTGTAGCTTTGGAGCCTGTCCTAGAACTAGCACTATAGACCAGGCTGACCTCGAACTCACAGAGATCCACTTGCCTCTGCCTCCTGAGTACTGGGATTAAAGGTGTGTGCCACTACCACCAAACTGTCACAGCCATTCTTAAGATTCTAACACCTGCACTAAGCCATCTTATTCTACCCCAGCATCCTGTCGTCTCTCATGATGGTCCATCATCTTCCTCTCTGCATTTATGTCCTGACCTTTATGAGAGCGGGAATGAGGATATCAGTGAGATTCTCTGGCATAGGAATATATAACAACCACATTGCTTCTGTTTTCTTGGCTTTTCATAATTAATTATTTTTCTATTGTCATATTTTGTGTCCTAAAATTTTTTCCAAAGCTGAGGACTGAACCAAGGGCCTTGTGCTTGCTAGGCAAGTGCTCTACCGCTAAGCTAAATCCCCAATCCGTGTCCTAGATTTTAACAGAGAAATGCAGTTATGTTGTGAAGAACGGTAAAGACAGGCTGAAAGGTAACAACCCCAAATATTTTTCAACATCTCTCAGCTGTATGTCACTGTAAGACAGTCATTCAGCTGACATTATTATGAACCAATATGGTTTATACGTAGTCTTAAAAAATATTGGGGAAAAGGTTGCTTTTTGAAAAATAAAGTTTCAAATGTATATAAATAAAAATTACCTAGTAGATATGCTTACCTAAGAACCAAATAGCCCTTCTAACTATGAGAGGCTTTTTTTTCAATTATTTTATTTTAGAATTTTACACTCAAGTATTTGTATAACTTCTAACACTCTCTCCCCCTTCAAAATCCTCTCATGATCCCCATCACTCTCAAATTAATAGACCTTTTTAAAATTACTATTGTTACATATATACATTTGTGTACATTTAGTGTTGCTTATATGTGTGAGTGTTGTCATTGTTTGGGGAACCACATTGTTGAGCTGTCATAGTGCAGCTTCCCTCTCGTATATACAGGACACTATCTTGCAGCAGATCTCCTGGTCCTGTGGCTCTTGGGATTTCTCTCCATTCTCTTCCATGCTCTTCCCTGAGTCTTGGATTTAGGGTCAATGGGAGATGCACACTCCACAGGCTGTTGTTCTTTGCATTTTGAACAGTTGCAGATTCCTGAGGACCTAGTTTTCATAGTATTCAAAGGTGCTATTCAAACTTCTAAGAGATCAGAGCGATCAATAGTCCTAGCCAGCTATGATACCTACAAACCACAGCAATGACCAGCCTGGCAAGACACTCGCAGTAGTGCAATAGTGGCCCTTACATTTTGGCAGCAACCAACAGTTGTCTAATTAGATTTAAGACTGGCTTTCAATAGGAGGGAATTTATGCCTGTCACTGAAAAACTAGTCCACCATGGCTGGTGAAGATCTAGACTCTAGATGAGAACCCACTACCACTTTCCTAAACCAGTGTAATTTCTACCTGAACTTTAAATTCCCCCCCCCCCATACAGATAAATAGAGCTCTTACCACCTCATCAAAAAAACTTCTTTTTCCAGCATATGGAGACTATTTCTATTTTCTATATCACATCTACTCATTTACTCTGTGTGTGTGTGTGTGTGTATGTGTGTATGTGTGTGTGCTGGGAGGTGTGTGTCAGTGTCACATTAAGGAAAATAAATCAAAGTGAAAGACCCCTGGAGTCGGGAGACTCTCACTTAAGTCTTGGGATAACCCGACCCCCCAGGAACTCACGAGAGACCATCCTTGCTGCAATCACACGAGGTTTATTGACAGGACAGGCACCAGTGCACTGGGGCCAAAACTCATCCTCACACAGGGGAGGAGTTCGATCCCGAGTAGCTGGGAGAAGGAGTATTTAAGGGAAGAAACCATAATACAATAATCCAAAGGGGTTAGGGATGACATCATTGGAAAATTCCGAAAATACCGGTGATAATCACAAGGGGGTAACTCCTGTTTCTCAAGATTATAATCTAACTTTATCTTCAGCTAGTTCCTGAAACAGAATCACTAAACCAACTAATCTAGATTTTTTATTCTTCTCTCCCTGCTTAGATTTTTGGCTCTGTTTTTTTCTGCTAGAGGGGTCTGGATTTATCCAGGTCTTTCAAAATCACTTCCCCTTAGAGAAGTTTAAGACCAGATTTCAATTCTTCACTTCTCTCCCTGTATCATCTTCTGTCATCTCCTGCCTGAATGCTGTCTTGTTAATCTGTCTGTCCACGTGACTATCTGTCTGTCTGTCCCCAACAAAGGGCTTTGCTCTCTCTTTTATTTAACAGAAAATATAGTACTCTTCTTGAGGAGGGAATGGTGGATACTTTAAGGAAACTGTCAAAACTAGTTTTGACAGAGTTCTACAAAGGGTTGAAGCTTTACTGACTACGACTGACTCGGCAGCCCAGATAACAAACGCTATGTCAGCATCAAGCGATGTACACATGCTGCTTTAGCATTTAGGGTGGATATTTGTTTTATAAAATTGCTTAAAACCAATTTTCTCTTTTAGGCATTTATCACCATATCACACATGTATTACTCTAGGTCGGGGCATAGAAGAGTACATAATTTAAGATTAAAATTATGCATTAGTTTAGGATGTAAAACTATGGGAAACCCAAGACAAGTAAAAGTCTTAGTCTTAAGTGATCTCAAGGTGTGTTAAAAACTTTGTAAGATTCAGCAAAAATTCTGGTTTCTTTGAATGTAAGAGATATTTTCATAACAATGTTTTGCAACTATGCACGTGTGTGTGTGTGTGTGTGTGTGTGTGTGTGTGTGTGTACTTGTATGGAAGTCAGAGGACAACTTAGAAGAGTTCATTCTCTTCTTATACCATGTAGGACCCAGTGATTAAACTCAATTATCAGGTTGGCAGCAAACACTTTAACTGTGGAGCTGTAGGTAGAGGCTGCTTGTTTGTTTTTAGCTGCCCAGACCCGAAATAATCACACAGAAACTATATTAATTACAATACTGTTTGGCCATTAGATTAATTATATTTCTAGCTAGCTCTTATGTCTTAAATTAATTCATTTCCATTATTTTATATTTTACCGTGAGGTTCATGATTTACTGGTACAGGTGCATGTGCGTCTTTTTGACTCTACCTACTCTCTCCTCCTCT
>NW_026067901.1:2489243-2506851 GCF_014885135.2 Alexandromys fortis
TAGAACAGTGGTATTTGGTTTTAGCCTGGGTCCCTGGACCCTCTGGTCTCAGGTTCGTGGTCACCGAGCACTGTCAGTTATGGGTCTACTTTGTGGAGCGGGCCTGAAGTCAGACCAGATATTGCTTGGCTGTTCCCACCATGGCAGTAGGCTATCTTGCAGGCAGGACACCGTTGCTGTCCATCCGAGAATCTGTGGCTGGGTTAGGGTTTACATAGAGCACCTCCCTGAAGCACAAATGATAGAACGTAGGGCTGAAGACAGTATGTAGGCCCCAGCTTGACTTCTCCATATTCAGCAATGGAACCTGGCCATCTGTTTGTGGAAGCAACCGATAGTCTTGGCAACACTCTGGGTTGTATGGGGAGTCCCATAGGACTCCATTGGCCAAACATTAAATTAGATGTAACCCAATATCAGGACTGGAAGCTGCATTTGGTGACAAGAGTTGTCCAGCTGGGGCAGAGAGACTTCTTCTACGCCACTTGTCTATGGACTACAAGGCAGGCCCCAGGCCACGTGTTTTCCATCTTTGGAAGACTGTGAGTACAGTGTTTTCCAAGAGGCTTAGGTCAAGGCTGCCCACCCAGAACGTTTGTCTCCCAACCCTGCTTTTTAGATGCTATGTTTCGAAACCGCCATTCATCTCTGTCCTCCAGCTCCTGAATTTACCCTATCAGCAAGTCTCAAACACATCGCAAGCCCATCTCTCTTCTACGTCTGTATGGCTCTCATCCAAACTCTCAGCTTTTCTCAGGCAGAGGAAGGGGGCTGTCAGTTTGTTTGGTGAAGGTCAGATGAAGGCCATGTGGTCATTGAGGCAAATGTTCAACGTGGCCATATTATTCCCAAAGCATCCATATAGTACATCAACCGATGGGGTAGCTGAGCTCCGACACAGTGTCACTCACACAAACAGACCTTGGGAAGTGGTTGGCGGGCACCTCCCAGGTGACTCCAGTCAGCTTCCTACCCCTTCAGCCACCGTTCCTGCTCTTTGAGTCTAACAGCGTCAGGACTCTTGGCCTCTGCTGACAACTTCGCTCTTCTCTAAGGTCTAGAACTCTCACCATGGCCAAATGCCTTCTGTCTGAGAGTGCTATGGCCGCTGCCACCTAAAGCATCGTTCCTTAGTCTGTCCGTGCCACTTTCAGCCCCGCCCCCCGAAGGGTTATTTCCCACTCCTGATATGACTTCTCTAAGTCCCAGTTCTATATGTCATTTCTTTTAAAGGATTTTGGGGCTGGAGGGTAGCTCAACCAGTAAGGTGTTTACAGCTCAGCTGTGAGTTCAATGCCCAGCATCCGTACAAACCACCAGCTGTGGTGTCCTGAGCTTGTGATGTCGAGCACCAGGGATATGGAGACAGGAAGGTCCCTGGGGGATAACTAGCCTGCCAGTCTCGCATGCTCTGTCTCAAAACACAGCCCCCAAATAACCTGTGCCCCCCCCCAACTACAACAACCACTTTTTTTGACCATCACCTTTCTTTTGTGAGTTTTATTTCCTCGGTGGTAATAACCCTGTCATAGAGGTTGTAGTTACGTAGTAGTTCAGTTTGTGATTCCTCGTTCGGTGTTTGTCCCGTGAAACAGTAAGCTCCAGGAGGTGAGGGGCTGATATGATAGCTCTGTGGCTCCCCATAGCACACACATACATCATACATAGCACACACATACATCCTACATAGATAGCATGTACATCCTCAGAGCAATTGAGCGCAAACGACACATCTCGGATGCAACAGTTAAGCCAAGCAGAGATTCACTTTCCTCACACTGGAATAAGGCTGAAAACAGGCAGCCCAAGGTTGTTGCAGCACCTCTACAGATGTCTTGAGGTCTCAAGGAGCTATTTCTGTTCCACTTTGCCTCTGTACAGTTGCAAAGCGGTGGCCTTGGTTTCAGGAAGTGCAGCTGTGTTCCCGGTAGGTCAGTGATTCTGCCAGCTGAGCAGCCGCAGTGAAAGGAGTACCTCAAACCCAGCAACGCCCCCATCCTGTTTCATGATCTACACCTGGTAACGTGGCCAACGCCACTTGCAAGGGAACAGTGTGAGGTGCGGGTGGAGGAAGCAGTAAACTATTTTACAGATCACGCTGGTGTCTTGAAAGAACGAATCACGTCAGTACGGAATAAACGAGGATGGATATTGAGCATCTACTGTGGTGAACAGATTATCTACAAACTTTTTTAGAGTGACCAAATGAACTCTTCAAAACTACTCTGTGGCAGAAGCACTTTTAATTCAGAAAAAGATTTTGTCACAGCAGCATGTGTGTACATAGCAAATCTCTTGTTTTTTTTTTTTTTTTTAAAAATATTTTTAGTATTAGTTAAATTTAAATTTTATGTGTACGGGTGCTCACATATATGTTCATCTGTGCACCGCCACCTGCACTCCTGGTGCGTGCAGGGCTAGAGGAGGACCTCCAGCCCCCTGAACTGGGGTTACAGAGGTTGGGAGCCATCGTGTGGGTGCTGGGACTCAAACCCGGGTCCTCGGCAAGAACACCCACTGCTCTTGACTGGCGAGTCACCTCTCCAGCCCCTTTCTTGCTTTTAGCAAATGTTGCTCTTATGGTTAATGTTTGGGTTTCACTTGCTCTGTTTTCAGGATGGGCAATGTCCAGAATGCAACGGCATCGGTGACTGTGGTTTCTGCGTCTGCAGGGATTCCCAACGATGCTCAGGTTTTGTGAATGTGTGCATTTTAACCTAATGCTATTTTCTCTTGAAATACCTTATTACAAAATTATAATACATAAATATTTTAGCAGTAATAACATGGGAAATCAACCTTAATGGCCTGCTCTGCCTATAGGCGTCTGGTTTAGGATATAGTATTACATCAGGCGGCTCTATAAACATGATTTTTATGTTGCCCTGCTGAGAGCATCTTCAAGTCAACAGCAGAAGAGATACTCTTCTCTTATTTAATTTTTTAATAGCTCCCTAACCTACATTCGGAAACCTCTCTCTATAAAGCGTGGTGAGAAGACAGCCTCAATAGATAAACCATCCAATCTTCTGCTATTTTTCTTCTAGTGTAAGCTCTCCACCCCCAGCCCTGCTTCCACTTAGGAAAGTGGAAATTGGGTTTTTCTGAAGCATTAAGAATTGGAACAAAGATGTGTTTTAAGATGGAGGCACAATATTAATAATGTATAGTTCTCGGTGGCACTTGGAGCCTGTGCATGGCAGTGTTCAGCCTAAATGCATGGTGCCCTGGCCTCTTTTCTGGTCTGCAAATGTCCTGTCAGAGAGTCTCTTCTTCCATGTGTGGAGATTTAAGTGGGATTGCCAAGAGCCAGGCCAGAAACTGGGCTTCTCCTAAAATTTTAGACCACTCCTATAGTTGGGTCCATTCCTCACTGCCAGTGAGGACAGACATTTAGAAACTTTTCTGGCTCCTTCTGAGACCTGATTCTGAAGTAGTTTGGTTCTGAGAGCTGGTCTGCATCCTTCCACCAGGGTTCTCTTGACTACGGTTGCTGCAATCTAGGCACCACGGCAATACACTCTACCAGACAACAGCATGAGCCCTGTAATGCCGAGCTCTGGCAGATCCGCAGAAGACAAAATCTTCTCTAGTTTGATTTACTCATAGATTCATTTGGCTTTATTTGGAGTGGAAATTTGCCCAGTTGTACATGTTCAAAGCTATGGGTAGCCTTGTGATGTGATATGTGATTCCAGAAAATGACCTATAAAGGGAATTCTTGTGGGGTGGCTACCCAATACTCCTATGGCACCCTAACTTCCTCCAGCTCCTTTTGCTTATATGGAATGAAGGTGTAACTCCTCAGAGGAAGTAGGTGTGCTATGGTTATGAAGTGAGGTATGAGCATAGAAGGCTGCTCCTTTGAGGAGAGTGAACGGAAGGGAGAGGGAAACGGAATCTGGAATGTATCACTGCAGTCTGGTGGTCTTGGTGGCCTCTGTGAAAAATCACCAAGCCCTCTTTGGTAGATTCACCAGCCTTGGGTTTGGGTGTTTCATTACTGAGAGCTATATATGTCCCTAACTGATATGGAGTTTTTTATTGTCTTATACGACAACATCTGCTGTCAAGTAGCTATTAAAACATACCTGTTAAAAGAATAAATAAATCATGAATGATGTTAGCAAGAGGTTCTGTATTTGTAAGCATAATCTCAAAATCACTTGTACTTGCAGCTAGCTGTTGTATCATGCTACTTCATCGTTCTGATACATCTACTTTATCTAAGACCGCATGAAAACCTCACCCTGCAGAGCCTCGCCACGTTCCCACCTGGTTTTTAGAGCTTTTCTAGTAACCATGCAAGCCTTTCTGGGAATCAGGTCAATCCTTTTCCCTGCAAAGGGGTATGGAAGGGAGGGCTTAATCCAGAGAACAAGTACTGTTGATTAGGAGCTTTTGTAAAGAAGGCAGTTGGTATTTGAAGCATTAATCTAATTAATCTTTATCAATAAAAAGTAAGGAATCAAATATTGGGGTAAGAACCCGAAAGATCAGAGAAGCAGGGAATGGTTGCCAGTCACTTCCAACCTCTGATGTTCCTCCATCCAGAAAGCCTGAGATCCTCTCTCAGCTCCACCTTACCACTTCCTGTCTCCTCTCTGTTTAGGATCCTCCAAACCTCTACAGCTAATTTTTGTCAGCTAGTGGCTAGTTCTGCCCTCTGACTCCAAGATTGTCATAATATAATTAAAACATCACATAACATTTCTCCTTTTTGTCTAAATAAAAAGCAAAGGCTTTAACTAATATAATAAAATTATATACACAATATGTACAATAACTATATAGAAATATATACAGGCAAGAATTGCATTAACAATGTCCAGTCCATTAGCATTTGACAAATGCTGTGGAATAGTCCTTCTGTCCACGGTATGAACGTATGTCGCTATGATTGGCTAATAAACAAGCTTATTGGCCAATAGGTGAAAGGATAAAGTTAGGCAGGAAAGCCTGAGAAAGATGGGATGAAGGAAGGGTGGAGTCAGAGGAGTCATCGGTTAGATTCAGAGGGAGCAGGAGATGAACGTGCCATGCTAATAAAAGTACCACCACATAGCAGAGCATAAATAAGGAATATGGGTTAACTTAAAACATAAGAGCTAGTTAGTAATAAGTATTATATATTGACCAAGCATATATAATTAATATAAGCTCCTGTATGGTAATTTGGAACTGGCTCCTGGATTGGGAAAGCTTTGCTTACAGGCATTGTCCAAGTAGACAGCAGGGAGGTAGAGTAAAGAGGACTTCTGCCTAACCACACTCACAGCACCTGTGGAGCACACTCACCGCACTTGTGGAACACATTCACTGCATTTGTGGAGCACACTCGGTGCATCTATGGAGAACACTCATTGCATCTGTGAAGCACACTCACAGCACCTGTGGAGCACACTCACACTCACTGCATCTGTGGATGGAGCACACTCACAACATCTGTGGAGCACACTCACACTCACAACATCTGTGGAGCACAGTCACTGCATCTGTGGATGGAGCACACTCACTGCATCTGTGGATGGAGCACACTCACAACATCTGTGGAGCACACTCACTGCATCTATGGAGCACACTCACTGCATCTGTGGGGCACACTCACTGCACCTGTGGAGCACTTTGCAGGTGATAGTAACTTTTTTGAGCATTGGTTGTACAATTTGCAAAGTGGACAGGGTGGGAAGCACCTATCTTTCAGATTATGTTACCTCAGATGAGGAAAGTTCTGAAACTGCTTTGTCACTGTGGACTGAGGTTTCAGATGATGAGTGGTCTAAATGCGCCTACTAAGTTTTCTAGGGTCAGCACTGTCAAGGCAAAGACATGAAAACACTTGAGTGTTTTCTCTTGAATCATTGGTCTCTTTGGGCTATTTTGATATTCTCATTTTGATTCTACTGCTTATAATTGTTGAGGTCTCTCAACGTTTAACCCATGATATTACCTTCATATTCTTGGACACTGTCAAACACTCATGAGAGATTCCCACAAGTTAGCTATTATCATCTGGAACTTGGCCAGACCCCAAACTGAGCCAAAGAGCTCATGCATGTATTGATTAGGCATCCAAGTAGTTATGGAAGAGGCCATGGTCACATTCCACAGCCCTCCAATACTGGAGCCTGGGAATGAGGATCCTGGGTTTTCCCTCCTTTTTCTTTCTCTGCATATAATTGTTTACATAGTGATTTATACAAGTTTTACAAGGATCCTTAACAGGTATTAAATATGACCTTTATTTTTGTCAAAATCCTATGTGGTGGTAATCCAGTCCCTTCCATTTTAAAGAACTGCTTTTATTGCAAAACAAAACTAACCTGGTGTGGTTCTGTTCTGAGAACCACTCATCTCGAAGTTCTCTGCTAGGGTTCTGGAGATCTGATCAGCTACTCACAGCTTGTGGGTTATCTGTTAAAGGGGAGAGTATTCAGAGACCCAAAGATCGGCCATTACACTTAACCATTAGTGATTCCTATTGGAAACAGCTCACTGTTTAGCTGTTCTGAAGCACAC
Source organism: Alexandromys fortis (assembly GCF_014885135.2). NCBI lineage: Eukaryota > Metazoa > Chordata > Mammalia > Rodentia > Cricetidae > Alexandromys > Alexandromys fortis. The sequence continues at coordinate 2,495,763 of NW_026067901.1, forward strand.
AGTGTCCTTTTTCTGGGCTGTTCTGTTTTGTTTCTCCTTTTCCCTGTCACAGAGTCAGGTGGCCACATGACCCAGGATGGAGGCTTTGGAGGAAGCTTTTAAATAAACACTCTTGGGTCTAGAGTGGGCAGGCCAAATCCTAAAGACCCAGCCTTTTCAGTAGCATAGAAGAGCTTGTGAGAATATTCCAACATTATCTATACCCAAAAGATGTTTGAGTCTCTGTAAGACTGAACCCAGTGATCAGAGGGACTAACGGGAGTGAAGGCTTAGAAGCCTTAGAGATAGGGGATTTTTCAGATCATTTGCTTCTGTAGTGGCCTAACTTGTCACAATCTATGAGAATTTGGAAGTCCAGTGTGCCATTTTCTAGTCATTGAGGCTAATCATTCAGTTTGTATAATATATAATATATAATGTATAATAAAGGCCAAACCCTTTGCAGCAAGACCAGTACGTTATAATGGAATAATGGAATCTCTGAGTCTGAGGAGGGAGCGAGATTAGAGAAGGCAGGTGAGAGGAACTGATGAGTCTAGTAAGAGGCCATGGTTAGTTCCGGTTCCAGCAAGTGAAGGAGAGAGATAACACAAGCTCCATGAGCAAACAAGAGACAGAACACATGGGAAAGGAGACCTCTTTAAAAGCATCTGGCAGTAGCTGGTAGAGAATTTCCAGGAACAGAGCAGGGACTAGGTGGGAGAGACTTAGGAAAAGGGTCATAAATAGGGATCTTGCCAGAGGGAGGACTCTCATATTATAAGAACAGAGACAGAAAGGGAAGGGAAAGTGCTGTGGTGACAGTCTCAATCCGAGGTTGTCCCCAAGGGAAAAGAGGTTTGTTAGAGAGATGTCCAGGGTCTTGTGGACAGGTGTCACTCATCTCTGGGATGGAGTGTCCAGCAGGGCATAGAGAAGCTTCCTAAAGCACCTGTATGGCTTATTAAGCAGGCTCTGGCTCTGGAGAGGCAGAGAGACAAAACAGGCAGCTCTGAGAGGGCAAAGTACATGGCACAGGTGAGCAGAAACAGCTGGAGTGGAACATGATGGATGGTAGAAGCCAGCACTGGCAGATGTTCCAAACCCAGCAGGATAATCATCAGTTAGAAGGGACAGGGCCCATTGGAAGGGGGCCTGAAGGGACTTTGGCCCACCTGTGCATGGCAAACACTACTCTGGAAGGCCTTGCCCTTCTCCCCAATTCCCTTTGCCTTTCAAAACACTGTTAAATTACATTCCTAAAGCTAGCCACCAAGGTCTATTCCCTTATTGGCCACTTCCTCCTCCTGAGGCTGACAAACAAGGTCCAGCTATCAAAGTAGTGAAGTCCAGCAATAAAAAGTCCCCTTTGGTTCGTCTAATTAGCACAGCCAATTAAAATTAAACTCCTCATCTTAACACAGGTTTTCCCATTTTACCTTTATAAGCTGCCATTTTCCTAGGGGAAACAACTGTCTTCTCTCTGTCCAGAGGCAGTCCTTTGTCCCTCCAGGACAAAAACCCCTTTCCCCTTTCCCTTGTTCCCATCACCTTCTCCCTGGTTCTATACCTCCTGTCCTTGTCCCTTATCCCTGCCCTCTGTCCCTCTCGGGGACAAATAAATCTCCTTTGTGATGAGAACTCAGGTCTTGGGGGTCCTGAGCCAATACTTTTCCTTTCAAAGCCCAATGTTTCTCTCCCAGGTCTTGGCACCAAATATAAGCAAGGGCACAGTGAAAAAACTAGACCACTCCATGGGTAGAAAGATTTATTGGGGATCAAACTTTGTCACCAGCACTGCCATTGGGGAGAGCTGCTTTGGACCTACAAAAGCATCTTACCTGAACATTGGAGGCCACAGGACAGGAAGATCATCTTGATGCTCACATGTTTGCACAGAGTCTTGTAAATTTCATTTCCCACCTGAGTCATTTGATGGCTGTTCACCAGGTGCCTGGAGGGGTGGAGCACATTGTTGCTTTGTGTCTGTAGTCACCTGGGCCTTGCAGGTAACAGCAGTGGGACTGTTGGCAAGTGGTTTCCCTTTTACAGACTTCAGCGCCTTGACTCCATGGGAAAATAACAGAGCCAGGCCAGATAAGCACTAAACTCACTTCCAACTGTACTTTCCATGGCTCCCTGTGCAGAGAGCAAGGATATTGTCTTTTTTGGTGTATATCGGGGAAAGAGCAAGAAGACCGGGAAGTCCCAGAATGCCAGTGAATTTTAAAACCAAGCAGGTATGTTTGATAGCAGATGGTGTATACACTTAAACACCTGCTCTCAGAATTGTAGACAGGCATTGTTCCGTGTCTCTGATAAGGGAAGATGGGTACTTCCTTTGATTTACTTTTTCATATGGGAAGAACTCCTTATGAAGGTTGCACTGGTTAGCTTTTGTGGACTTGTTACAAACGGAGTCACCTGAGCAGAGGAAACCTCCATTGAGGATTTGGTTTTATCAGACTGGCTGGTGGGCAAGCTTATAGGGCATTTCCTTGATTATTGACTGATGGGTTAGAGCCTACCTCACTGTGGGTGGTGCCATCCAGGGCCTGGTGGTCCTGGGTTCTCTAAGAAAGCAGGCTGAGCAAGGCAGTGACAGAGCCAGCAAGCAGTCTTTCTCCATGGTTCCTGTCTCTGTTCCTGCCCTGACTTTCATAGATAATGGACTGTAATCATTGTAGTAATAGGAGCAGCGGGCTGTGTTCCTCCACCCAGTTCTTGCCACCAGCTAGCTTTACCTGAAATAACAACACACAAATTGTATTTTTTTAAACACTGCTTGGTCCATTAGCTCTAGCCCTTACTGGCTAATTCTGATATCCCGATCAACCCATCTCTAATAAACTGTGTAGCACTGGTCTTACCGGGAAAGATTCAGCATGTCTGACCTGGTGGCTTGCTTCATCGTGTGCGTCTGCCCGGGAGAGGGGAGCATGGCCTCTCTGAGCTCACTTCCTCTTCCTCCCAGCATTTTGTTCTGTTTACTCCTCCCACCTATGTTTTAACCTATGAGGCCAAGCAGTTTCTTTATTATAATTAACCAATGACCTTCCTCCATCAAATCATGACTGTGAGTCCAGGGAACCCTTTCCTCCCAGGTTTGGTCATCATTTCATCACAGCCCCAGAAAGGGTCTAGGTCAAAGGTCTGATTTAGGTCAAAGGGTTAATGCTGCTTTTTCTTCATTCTCTCAAACTCGCTCTAGCAGGGAAAAAGTAAGAATTATCTGAGAGTCAGGCTTGGGTGTGTGTTGGCCCACATTTCCCTCTTTCTGTTTGGGCTCCACCTACCTGCAGGGAGCATGTACACTGCTTAATAAGGGTTGTCTAGACCTTTCAACTAACACGAATTTTCAACTGCCTTTAGGAAATGTGTTCTACCCAATCAATTGCTTTGAGCATTTCTATTGGACTCTTAACTATAAAATTGCATCTATCAGCCAGGTGCTTGGCATCAAGTTTACCTGGGTGCTGGGTATAGGAACCCAGGCTCAGTCTTGCACAGGGAGCACTTTATTGACTAAGCAGTTTTCTCAGTCCCTGTTCCTGATTTTTTTCTTTTCTTTTTCTTTTTTCTTTTGCATGGTCTTACGTATCTTAGATTGTTTTCAAATTCAATATGTAGCTGAGGCTGAACTTAAACTACTGATCTTCCTACCTCTCCCTCCTAAGTACTAGAATGTGCCAAATTCTTAAAAACTTAAAGCAGCAATTCTCAACCTATGGATCAAAATCCCTTTGGGGAAGAGTTGAATGATCCTTTTGCAGGGGTCACCGAAAACCATTGGAAAATACAGGTATTTACATTATGATTCATAACAGTAGCAAAATTACATTATGCAGTAGCAATAAAATATTTTTTTGTTTGGGGATCACCGCAACATGTAGTGAAGCATTAGGACGGTTAAGAACTTCTGACCTTGACTCTGCTTAGGTTGGGGGTTTGTGGAGCAGGCTCTGGATATAGGAGGGCACTCTTCCCCCCCATGCTAATGTGCCCAAGCCTGGCCTCCACAGCAACAGGTGTCCTTTGGAGGAGTCACTCCTGCAGCCTCTCCTGAATGCCAGAGTGATTAGTCGTGCCAACTCCCAGCCAAAGGCAGCCTGGCATGCTCTAAGCCTGATAAGGGAGGAAAGAGGCTGCGCCTCAAAGGACTGCAGAGATTTTAACTAGCACCAGCTGGCAGCAGCCAGGGAGGAGAGCCAGGGAATACCTTTTGATAGGGCTTAATCAAAGAGGCAGGAACGTGAAACCAGATAAGCAGGAATTCACTGATTTTAGGGAACTTTCTCACAACATGAAATTTAACATTAGCAAGCTCAGAGTCTTGGAAAAACTTGGCCCTAAGTGGTCCCTAGAGAGATGAGCCAGTGGTACAGCTGACTGTGGGGGCCTAGGAAGAAAGGAGCAGACACAGTTTTACAAGACCACCCTTGTTTTGATTGCAGTTCAAGAACTGGAAACTCCTTTGATCTTGGAAGAACCCTTGGTATCCATTCACCGGGAGCAGTATCTATTCTTGGCATGACAGTTGCCTTCTCTACTTGCAGGGCTTCAAGATTTATGCAGGTGTTTGTCCCAGGTGTGGAATCTTGTCCAGGACCTGGCTATCAACCCGAGCACTCCGCACAGGTGAGTTAAAACCCACTGGCCTGGACGTACTTCTTCACTGTGTCATGAAGAGTAAAAAGCAAGCATTCAGTGGTGTGGTGCTTCAAAAACAGTGTAAAATGTAAAATACCCAAGGCCCTGGATTTGATCTCTAGCTCTGGAAAGAGAAGTCTAGGGAAGTGTGGCTGCCATATGAGTCACGTTGGAGATATGGCAACAACCCACGCCACATGTATATTTATGATTTTCCATGACTCGAGCAATATGGAAAATGTCATGGGATGATACACAGCATCCTGAGAAATATGTGCTGGTCATTACCGCTGGCAACGTGGGTCAGAGTTAAGAGTTAAGATGTCTGGTAGAGAAGGGGAGGGAAACTGGGCAGGAGGCATTTTAAATAAGAATTGCACTTTAAGAAACGGCCCATGACAAGAAGAATGTTTTTGCTATTATCCCATTTGTGAATTGAACAAAATAAGGCTTCTGAGATATGAATAGTAGTTATCATAAAGTGCTCAAATTCCAGAATAAACCAGATTCTACAGTCATCTGTGGCTTTTTTGGCAGTCGGTCCGTCTTAGAGAAGCTTCAATTTTTTAAACTATTTTGGTTTTCAGTTATAAAATGAGAGAATGGAGCCAAGGCGCTTATAATATGCAAGGCAGAAACATTTACAATATTTTAAATATGCATATATACATATAATTTAGTACAACCAGAAAATTGTACTATTTCTTCACACCTGGTGAGCTTCAGAGTTCTGGGGTGACAGATACAGTGGCATTTATGATATGCATTTATGTATATTGTATATGTACATCGTACACTACATTTACGATATAGATGGAGACCCAAACCCAGTAACAGGCTCATTTATATAAAAAGTACTGCACTCAGTATTAACATGTCTTTAATCTCAAGGCAAGGTGAAGGGCCATAGTACAGCCTAAGAGACTGCAAAAAGTGAGCGGTATTTGGTATACCCCCACTGCCACACGGACAAGTGGCCATTTTCTCTGCCTCAGGGCTGTGTGATATAATTGCAACTATTTTAAGAAGAACAGTGCTTTAAATAAAGACCGAAAAGAAATATGTCAAAAATCTCAACTGTGGTGAAAGAATTGCTAGAGGCTTTCCCTGCACCTTTACACTGATCGAAATTCCCCTAATTTGTTCCAATGAGTATGTAATGGGGATGATTTTATTGAATTTTATCAGTTCAGGAGGAGAACACTTGTACCTTATGTGAATGACTGTTCTGTAATGAGTCGGGATGGGGAGTTTATTTATGATCTTAGCACAGGCAGTGTGGACACGTAACCCCATCTTCTAAGAGAGCGTAGTTGAGTGAGTTAGGCACTTGACCAATCCCCAGATTGCCATGCCCCTGTGGATCCCTCTCAGGCCAGGGAAGCCCATACAATAACTTCAATTATGTTCCTGAGTATCCCGAAAGAATGGTATTGTTTGGAAAACTAGGGGTCAAATACTTGCCCAGATGTTTTCCAATTTAGGATTCGCTATTAGAAGGCATAGTCTTCATCCACAAACCTTGAAGGCAGGGTTCTTGGGTGTGATTCTTGCTGCGGCTTGCAGGACAGTTAGCTTGGCATCTGGGCTATGATGGGGACTCGCCTGGCCATGACGTCCCTGTCATCTGGTATCTCTGCCATAGAACTCACCACGCCTTACTAGAATCATCTAGTGTTGGCCTTCCCAACAAACTGCAAGGCCTTTCCTTTCTTTTCAGGCCCAAGACAGTGCCTGGTATAATAGCAACTAAATAATTAGATATAAACGAACAAATGTGTGATTTTGGGTCCAGTGATGGGCTACATGCTTTTAACATATCAAACACTGTAAAAAGTGTTTTATATGTGTAGATTCAATTGATTCCCAAACAACCCAAGGAGGCAGGAACTGCTATTTGCCTACACAAAAGATTATTAAGCCACATGGGTTTATTAACTTGCCATGTTTCAAGCTAGCAAGTGTTAGAATGGAGACATCAACCCAACAGGTCTGATTCTGTGTTTTCTGCTTTTAGTTTGGGCTTTATTTATTTCAGTCAGGGTCTCATATAGCCAAGGCTGGCCTCAAACAAACCAGTCTGGCCTTGAACATCTGGCTTCCCTGCCTCCACCTCTGATATTCTGAGGTTGTTATTCTTAAAAAACGATTAGAGAGTGGCTACAAACGGTCCCCTGGTGGGCTGGCGGAGCCCGCCATGGGAAAGCAGCTACAGGAGGGCACGCTTCCTTGGCCCACGGTGGCGGCAGGTAACAGACACGTAAACACAGGAAATAGCCATAAGTATTTATTAAGGAAGGGGGAGAAAGAAAGACAGAGAAAAGAGATAAAAGGAGAGAGGAGCGATAAAAGAAGAGAGAGACAGAGAAAACGCGTGCGCACGCCAAGGAAGCAGAAAGAGAGAGAGGGTCCCAAGATGGCGATGGGCGGGTCAGAGGTTATGGGAGTGGGCGTGGCTAGGGCAGGGACCCAATAATAATAGAGGTTATAGGACACAGTCATGCCATGTTCTATGCCATAGATTCTCTAACAGTAAAACGTTAATAACGCCCATTGACTAGATGACTGGGAAAAAGATTAAAAAACCGAAAGCACACATAAAGCTCTGTATGAAGTATGAAATTACTGTTATGATTAATATCAGTTTTTTCATTGATATTTTAACAACTTAGTAGCTCTTTACACAAAACCAAATCAAACAATTTAACATTTGTTTTTGAGGCAGGGTTTCATGTAGCTCAGGTTGAGCTTGAATTTGTAGGTAGCCAAGGATATCCCTGAACTCCCCATTCCTCCAGAACATCTCAAATGCTAGGACTTCAAGTGTGTTCTACCACAGCTGGTTTGGGGCTATGGCTCTCTGATTTCAACTTGAGAAAGATTTTTTGAACAGATTGGGAAGAAAACTGTTGTTATGTTGTTGGGGTTCAATGATCCCCTCCCATAGTTAGCAGCTGCTGCCAGCCCAGCCTGTCTCAGCGGTGTTGAACTTGATCCTGGCCATGGTTTGTGTGGAAGCCTTGGGTTGGTTTAAGAAGGGGGGGGGGATGGGACAATGTCTTTGGCTGAGAAGGAGTCTCCCCCTAGTGTTGGCATTTTCAAAGTCGACACTGCTTCAGTCTCTCATCTGCCTGGGGTTTTAACCTGGTCCTCAGGAGTTTTATGCTTCCACTAGGAGGTAAGCGTGCCGAGCTGAGCCATTTCAGAGCTGCGGAAGTGAGGACCTAGCCAGCACAATTAAACCACACTTTTGTGTTAAGCAAGGATGAATGGAATTCCATGGACGAACAGGGATTCCTAGATCCTTGGCCTTGGTTTTTAATCCCTTAGCTTTACAATGCTTGCTGTGTTATCCGTTTAGGATTAGGATAATTATTACCCCATGTAGGGTTGACTCGCACCACATTGGAATAACTTAAAGAAAGGCAATGAGTTTCCTTGGGGCACCTACCAGGTGACAAGCACCTGGAAAGAAACGTTGTCTTCCACCCCCCCCACCCTCATCTACCCAAGTATTTCAGGACTGAGGTCCAGAGAAATTTGAAGGCTTGCTGCATCCTTATTCGGCCCACTTCTAAGTTACAGGTCAGTCCACTGACCTTGGCCTTGGTGGGTCACGGTGGCATGAGGGTTCCTGCTATGCTGGGTAAAGCATTGCACTTTTTGTCCCTTGGAAAACCTCCTTTAGGTAACACAGCAGCCCTAGGACCCATAGCCTTTGAGACACTGTTCTAGGCTTACACAGACAAATTGCCGCAGCTACCTATATTTTGGCTCGTGGATGATGCCTATAGAAAATAGTGTCGCTGAAGAATGTTACTATAGAGATGTAGGAAATTAGAGCTAATGTGGTACTACTCCTTTACAGCAATTTCGTTTTAAATACGCTTGGCAGTTGGAGATTAAATCCTTCAAAACCCGAATTTGCAGTGATGGAAGAATAAAAGCAACACCTGCTGGGGAAAGGGAAGGCCTGCCATCATCTCTTAAATCACAGAGGGGACCTTCTGGGTGGAGAGTCACGGTGGGGCCTGAGTGCTGTCTTATATTCTAGAGATTTAGGGTTTAGCTAGAAGGAGGGCTGTGAGGGGAGAGGGAGGAGGAGGGGATGCTGTTTGGCAGCTGTCCAGTTCCATGAGCAAGTTCTCAGTTTTGTGGGGGAGCTGAAGTTGTTTTGGTGAGTAAAGCGCTCATTCAGATCACCTCGTTGGCCATAAGCTGAAATAGAACAATAACCAATCACCAGGTATTCACATTTGGGTCGATATCCCAGGCATGAGCTCATTAACCCCCAATCCTATTATCTCACACAGGCGAGGCAGATTGTGTTTAATGTGATGACATTTTCAGTGTCTACACCCGAGTCCTGATGTGGTGAAAAAGCTTGAACACAAACAGGCGTCTGTGATACTATCTGCACAGCCCATAAAGCGATGCCTGCAAGTTAATGGGGAGATGCTTACAGCACACAGGGTTCAGTGTGAGCTGGTGACCTTGATGGATTTCTGGTTGTCCCTTGTCTTATTTCCCATCTCCGTGGGATTCTGGCTCTTGGCTGGAATTTAGAGACTTCCCTTTATATCTGCAGACCGTGCTTCCTTTTTTTTCCAAGATGTTAGTCTTTGAAGCTTGTCGGGGCTGTGGTTTTTACATAGTTTAATCTTCTCTGTGTTTTTCTTTAACCATGTTCATGCACAGACTTAGTGGGTGGGAAGCACATACCCCTACAGATACATTAGCATGTACCTCCTGGAGTTATCTATTCACATGGTACCCCATTTTCTATCTCTGCAGGATCACGCAAATTCTTCTTCACTTTATTATCTCAACAACTAATGAATTCAACTGAAAATTACTTCTGAATCATGTGGCTGCATCTCCCACTTGTTTTATTTAGGGGTCCTCTTTGATGCTGGCTGCTGGATCATTTCTTTTGTGGTGTTTAAGTAAGGCATTCACTGATGCTGTTACTAACGTAAAAGTTAAAAATCAAACTATTCTGATTTGACCCATCAGGCCCTCTTGATGTCTTCGAATGTAAATTTTGATTTCATCGCATTTAGCGGAAATGGTTCATAGTTCCCCCCATCTCTAAAGAGTTGGGGAAGATTATCTACCCTGCATATTTATGATCATTATGAATGTTACATGTATTTGACACATGTAAAATGCTAAACAAAAGTCCATAGAGATTTTAGACTAGGGGTTCATCTGAGATGTGTTTGCCCCCAGGAAATGTTTGGCAATCCCTGGAAACAGTTTTGGTTGTCAAAACTTGTGGAAGGAGATTCTATTGGCATCTACTGGCATCTAGTGGGTAAAGGCCAAGGTGGTTGCTAGACATCCTGTGACAAACTGGAAAGTCCTCTACAAAGGTCTCCCTCCCAGCCTGGGAAGTCAATGGTATCAAAAGCAGAAATTGGTCCTGTTCAGAAATCACCCACTCTCCTATTCACCTGTGTGTACCACTGTGTTCATCAATACTTTCCGGACTAATCTCTCATTGTAGGCAAGCTGAATGATGTAAGGACAAATTGATTGCAAGTGCTGTGTCTTCTATATCATCATATATAAATATATATATATATGTATGTATGTATTTTATTGAGCTCTACATTTTTCTCTGCTCCCCTCCCTGCCTCCCCTCCCCTTCAACCCTCTCTTAAGGTCCCCATGCTTCCAATTTACTCAGGAGATCTTGTCTTTTTCTACTTCCCATGTAGATTAGATCTATGTAAGTCTCTCTTAGTGTCCTCATTGTTGTCTAGGTTCTCTGGGATTGTGATTTCTGGGCTGGTTTTCTTGCTTTATGTTTAAAAACCACTTATAAGTGAGTACATATCATAATTGTCATTCTGAGTCAGGTTACCTCACTCAAAATGATGTTTTCTAGCTCCATCCATTTGCCTGCAAATTTTAAGATGACGTTATTTTTTTCTGCTGTGTAGTACTCCATTGTGTATATGTACCACATTTTCCTTATCCATTCTTCAGTTGAGGGGCATTTAGGTTATTTCTAGGTTCTAGCTATGATAAGAAATGAACACAGTTGAACATATGTCTTTGTGGTACAATTGAGCATCCTTTGGATATATACCCCAAAGTGGTATTACTGGGTCTTGAGGAAGGTTGTTTCCTAATTTACTGAGAAATCACCACACTGACATCCAAAGGGGCTGTACCAGCTTGCATTCCCACTACCAATGCAAGAGTGTTTCCTTTACCCCACAACTTCTCTAGCATAAGTTGTCATCAGTGTTTTTGATCTTGGCCATTTTTACAGGTGTAAGATGGCATCTCAGAGTTGTTTTATTTGCATTTCTCTGATGACTAAGGATGTTGAGCATTTCCTTAAGTGCCTTTTAGCCATTTTAGATTCCTCTGTTGAGAGTTCTCTGTTTAGGTCTGTACTCCATTTTTTAAAAATTGAATTATTTGTTCTTTTGATGACCATTTTCTG
>NW_026067901.1:2517264-2572310 GCF_014885135.2 Alexandromys fortis
TGTGTGTGTGTGTGTGTGTGGTCAGTTTTGGTGTGTGATGTTTTATATACACACATACTCAGATATTTTTATCTATGGGATTATAGCATGAATTTAGTGATTTCTTTTTAAATATACGTCCTCAGCTTGGTCTCTGTAGCCCAACTGTATAAGGAGTAGAAAAGTCTACCTGCCAACAGATGAAGTAATGCTTATATCAACTACGGATCTCTACACATTGATCACCTGAGTCCATTATGCAAATGTGTGAGCAAATAGGCTACCTGTAGAATTGTAGACACAAGCGTTCTGTTGAAAATAAACCTGAGTTTTAAAATGATCATAAAGAAGATCTGCTCAGCTGAACTATGGTTACCTTTGGAGTCGAACTACAGAGACACATTCTCCTTTTATACATAATTTAATCTTTTATAGTGACTGTATGTAATTCCAAAGAATAATAAGGATATTTCTGCTTAGAATATGTACATTAGTTAGAAATTAAGAATCTCAACACTCATGCAAAATATCCCTCATCACAAAGTAGCAATCATAAACCAAACAGCCTATGCTAACAGAATGTTAACACCATGCAAATGAGCTTTTAAACATTTTGCATACCCAAATCTTATTTATTGTTATAATACATATATGAGAGATTTTAATTCCTATGTCGCAAAACACAAGGAACCTGAGACTCAGCGAAGGCAAGAAAGTTACCCAAAGTCACAGAGGATTGCCTGAGGACTTGAGCTCAGCCTGCCTGGCTGCAGAGCCCAGAGGTTGCATGTTCTGCTGCCAGAGGAGTGGCACCACTGAGGACTGGAGCGCTGTGCAGGGGAGGAGACTGGGGGACTTAAGATCTCCAAGGTTTCCTATGCCAGCAATCCCAGACTTTGTACTAGACCTTTTAGGCTTCTGTAGGGTAGGCCCCGTGTCTGGGTTTCCTTTAGCACCCAGAATAGATTTCTTATCAATGACAGGTCTTTAGAAGCTGCTTGAGACATTAAAGATTTCAAAACTCATCTAGAAAAAACAAATCTGTTTTCCAGGTGGGTAGACAGCTACATCCTTTTTCTTGGTTCTCCATAATGAAATGTTTGATTCAGAAAGCCGTCGTGGCTGTTGTGTGTGCCATCACCACAGGTGAGGGTGGTCACCTTTAAACACCTCCCACATGCAGGCTCTGTCCTCCTGGAGACACAATGTTGCTACTTTGTATGGTTATTACTTAGTGCTAAAAGCTGTCAGAAGCAAACTGGGCAAATGCTGGCATAGAGAATATGCTCAGCTCTTGGCAGCGTCACAAACCCTGTGACGAAAGGGTGGTATGAAGTATACATTTTATAGTAAATTAAATTATTACTTTAATAGATAATAAAAGGAAAAGGTTCTAACTCCAGACAAGGCACTGTTTCTGCTTTATTGAAACAAGGACATTAAACTTAATGGCACCAAGGGGAAAAATACTAAAAAAATGATTTTCTGGTCACATGTTATTAGCCATAATATAATAAATAGAACCATGGGAAGTGACTGTTTACATCCTTAAGAAGCAAATGGCACCGGAACAGCAGAAGAAGGGCTGCTTGCATCCAACTCAACTGTCTCCTAGGCTCCACAGACCACCCCAGAGTGTTTGGTATTCCCATAGGGCGTGAAGCCCACCTTAAACGATTCTCATTGCAAGCCGCAGAGTTATTTTCTGTTGTCCTTGGAGACAGAAAATAAGCTTTTACCTCTCTCCCGGATTCATTTTCAAAAATGATTCTTGGAAATGAGTTTTCCTTAGACACATTTATATATAATGACAAGCTAATATCTTACACACTGTTACGGTATATAATAACAGTGTGCCAAACTGACAAGAACTAGGCCAGAGATGGAAGGCAATTAGCTTCCAGAGGGAGCGCTACCAGGCAGAAAGGATGAGCGCTGTCCACCGTGTGGTGACTTCATGGTTACCAAGTGATAAATGCGAGCATCTCTGGAGGCGAGACTTCAAAGAAGCACAATTTGTCCTTAAGGCCTCACTTTTCGTTTTCGGTGTCTACTTCCTAGTTCTCAAGGCCTTTTTTTTACCATGTAGGAAAGTCATAGCCCAGAGCCCAACATTTCCCAACTGATTACAAACGCTTATCTTGACCCGAATGCACAAACTGGTGAATGGATGGACGGGTAGCTGCATAGGTGGCTGACTCATTCCTAAAAGATGTACGGAGCTCCTGCCACTCACTTACCTTTTATTTCTGTGATGGATTATTGGCTCTGGGATTTGAGGGAGGGGTGAAAAGAAGTTTTTTTTTTTTGTTTTTTGTTTTTTTTTTAGATAATAAGGGTTTCTGGTTTATAATTTATTTTATTATTACGGGGTACATGCATACACAGTGCACCTGTGGAGGTCAGGGGCTAACTTTTGGGAGCTGGTTCTCTCTTTCCACTGTAGGTTAGAACTCAGGCTTATATAGGAAGCACTTTTACTCCCTGAGGCATTTTGTTGGCCCGGGAAGGATTTTTTTCTGTACCGTTGGCTCTTTGAGTAGTGTACCATGTGGAGAAGCACAGGCAGATGAGAGGATGGAACCCACCAATTACTTCCTAGCTGTGCCATCTTGGATCGTTTCCTTGCTGGTGAAACAGGGATAAGCAGCCTGTTTACCTCCCAGGCTTACATTAAACACCAATGGGTGATATGTGGAGAGTCCACCATACAGCTGGAGTGTAACAACACAGGCTTCTCCTCGGTTGCATATTCTATCAACAGAAGCCAGAAGTATCTAAGGCAACAAGAAGAGTGAAGAGTCACGCATGGATGTAACACGTCTCATCTGTGCCCAGACACCAGAGTTCCGCCGCTCTTTCCTTTTGACTCTTTCCTTGCAAGAGCTCAATTGCCATTTGAGCCAGTTTCTTCCTCTTGGGTAGAACAATTACCTCCAAGTCCTTCCTCGCTCCTCCACAGACACCCAGGTCCTCTCATTTTTCTTCAAACACAACCTTGTTCTACTGCGGAACTTTGTAGTAACTGCTCACTTGGCAGAAATGAGCCTCCCAAGACTTCCATGGGATGATTTACTTCGTCTTGCTCAAGTTCTTGTCTAAATGTCACTACCTGATTGAGGCTGGTTTGGACCACCTGGAACGCTGGTGTCCTACTGTCTTGACCCCCCGTGTCTAGAACCACATTCTTCTATAACCCATAGTTATTCATTTATTATGTCTATTGCGCATTTCTCCATCAGTCAGGAGGTGAGAACCTTAACAGGGATTTTTATGTTATCATTTTATCAATTCCCCCAAACCTCCAGCTATTTTAATACTCTGACATATGGACAAGTGTTTGGTAAATAATGATCAAAACAGACATAGAAGTGTAAGACGCAAATTGGCCCCCCAACAACCGGAGCTAGAGTGTCAAGATTCATCTTCCGACTCTTTCCCTCCATCCACCCGTCTCCAAAGGAGGGGCTCATTCAGCCTCGGAGACATTCTTCAGTCCACGTCCCTTTCTCCATTTCTACACCGACAGCTTCGTTATTTCCTATTGAGTGATAATCTGCATTCTTCTTCTTCGATTCCTTGTTACATCCAGATCCAAGGGTTGTTTATGTAAAATGTAGATTTATTTACATCGCTGTAGTACTTAAGAACCCTCAGTGATTCCTTGTCAGCAGAGAAAAATCCTGATAGCTCTGTGACTAATGGGCCATGTGAGGTGGGCAGAATGGCAGTCCCTCCTCCAAGGCATCTTGTGTCTTCATCTCTGGAACCCATCAATGTGCCAGGTCATGTGGGCAAGGGGGAATTGAAGTTACAGGTGAAATCGGCATTGATATTCAGTTAAGGTTTTCCTAATCAGGACCCATGCCATCACAGGGGTCCTAAGAGGGAAACCAAGGCAGAGTGCACGATGGGAGAACTTGACCTCTGGAGTCTGGGGATGGAGGAAGAGGGTCGCTCAGCTTCCAGGAGTTAGAGAAAGCGAGGAAACAGATTCCTTTAGCTGTCTTGATCTAATCTGAGTAAGATCTATGACAGACTAGAAGTTTAGAACCTCAATGGTTTTTCCCTCTTTCTTGGGCTTAGCTCTTTATTACTTTGTTGTGAAATAGGGATTAGCAATACCAGCCCTTTATACTGTTACAAAGATCAAAGAATTTGCAGTCACCAAGCATGTACGACAAGGGTTCTTAAAACACAGTAGCTCATCGCTGTTGTCTCCCCAGTCATCTCCAGGTACATCCATCGTTTGCTCTTACTGTTCCTGTCTGGAAAACCAGACACTTGACTGGGAAATGTCTTCCCATTTCTTTTAAGACCAAGAAGGTCTAATATCTTGTCGTTGGACAGGTGTTTTCATATTCTGCTCCCCAAACCAGACAAATAAAGTCTACCATTCCTTTGCTTCCTCAACCCTGTGATTGAGTGAAATAGCTAGCAAGGAGCCTGGTATGAAACCCAAGAAGGAATTCTCTGCCTGGACCACCGTCTCAGATGCCACACCTTAACCTCAGTCCTGGTCAGTTGTTTGAAAGGAAAACCGAATCCAAGCAAATACAGATGGTCCTGCTGATAGGTGGAAGGAGGGATAGATGCTGCCCTCCTTCTTAATTATGCACAAACTCCCAGGGGAGAGCCTGGCACATGGCTGACACTGTGTCAGTCAACCTGACCGAGGTGGAAGCTATGAGTAGAAAAGTGGCCAGATATTTGATGTAGAAGCAGAGATGGTGTTGATGACGGTGATGACGATGATGGTGGCGATGGTGACGACAAAAACCTAACCTGTGTGTACCGTGTGCTAAATACCTGCTAAAGGCTTTGTGCACAAGTCCCTTCATGGCTCCGATTGGCACTATTAGTAAAATTTTTACTTGGACATAAAAACACTGTTTCCTTAGGGCTTGCACTTAGTAAGTTCACAGTAAACCGAGAAAGTGAACCAGAGAATGCTGACTCAGCAGCCCTCTGACTTGATTTTTATCATTTTTATTTAAAGTGCTGACTGAAAATTTGAGCTCCTTCTTACTAACCAAAGGCTCATAATTGTACTTAGGGTTGACACTGAATTTTCAAGGGTCTAAGAGAATTCAAAACTCCTGGGGAAGCACCCCTCTCCTCTGTTGGCAGGAGCAATGGGGAGGGGCGTATAAATGGAGACACTGAGAGGGAAGGATGTGGACTGGACAGCAGGCCCGCCCTGCTCTGTGGAGTGTGTTTACCCCTTTGCTATGAGTGTACTCTAAGGCAACTTTATTTCTGGTATAATAAGTTGTATTAACTTTATGCTTGAGTGAGTTATCTTTCAAGATAGAAAAATGTGTATTTCCAGGAGTCTTTTTTCATTTACACATGGAAGTGTACAGGAGGTTAAAAAATGGATTTTAAGAGCTCCCATGATGGCTAAGAAATTGCTATTTCACTCTTGAAAATTGCCTTTTCTACCAAAAACACTGAGCCAAGAAATCAGCCCATCTGATTCTGCTGAATTGGAAACCTTACTCAGGTGCTGAGATGCCTCCAAAATTTGGCCCCCCTTCTCCCTGACATTATAAAAATTAAATCTTGGATTTTCTCATTAGAATACTTGATGGAATAATGCAGAAAGTCAACTTTTTATTTATTTTAAAGACTGTAGGCTCCAAAATGCCCTGAGGCTTTTTAAAACATCTATTGCGGTGGAATTGCGATAACTCTCTTGAGGCCCATAGTGGGTAGACGCTGGCATTCTGAATAAACCCGTGAGCTTTATGTGACTAGCTTAGTCTCCTATTTTTAGCCCGTTGCTTGCTAAAGGTGTGAAGACATGCAGCTGTAACAGTGACTGCAGCTCGGTTTTTTGGGTATCTCAGGTCTTTATAGCCATCCGTGTTCCTTCCTTTAGTAACCACAGACAATTAGTTACTCTTCTGTTACAATGGACTGTGGGAAAGTAAAGATGCCTGCCAATCAAATCTGCCCAGTTTGGGAAGCTGCACTTGTGCCTTGCTGGTGTTCACACGTCACCCTTGATTGCAAAGACCTGCTGCCATCCCCGTTCTTACCATCTCGTGGTCATCCGCCAGACCCTGGCCTCCTTCTGTTGCTGAATCCAAAGCAGAGTCTCTGCTAGCAAAATTGTAGTGTGTAATAGACTTTGAAAGTTGGGGATCCTGAGTGAAATGACACGACAGCACTTAGAAAAACACAGATATTAGAATTTCAGGGTTCCAGCTGTGACTAAGAGTGGGTAAGAGTGTTACCCATCGCTCCCCAACAATAAGAACAGATTAGATCATCGACCAAAAGCACACATTTTCTTGGATCTAGGAAATGGATTTGCAAAGAAGTCAACTAGCCTGAGGTTAAGGAAAGGCAGGTGTCATAAGGAAAAACAAGGAGGGAGAGAGACAGACAGAGACAGAGAGATACAGAAAGAGAGAGAGAGAGACAGAGACAGAGAGAGACAGAGACAGAGACAGAGAAGAGAGAGAGATCCTGCCAGGGCTCAGAGAAAGACTGGGTCACTTTGCCAGCAGTTAGGAAGAGTTCTGTTAAAGACTTGGATGAATTACTGAAGTTTGGATATGGGTACTACTCAAACAAGGATGAAGCATATCTATTTGTGGGCTTTTTTTTTTCCCCATTGGCCACAGTCACAAGGATCATTAAGAGTAGGGTCGGAGCCTAAAGAACGATTAAGTTTATAATCAGATTGGGAGGATTAAGTTTATAATCAGACTGGGAGGATAAAAAAGCCAGGATCCTCTGCCTGAGTCCTTTTCTCGTCGAGGATCCTAAGTCCTTGTTGCCGGGTAAAAGAAAACCTGCAAAATGCCATTTTGGGCCCTCACCATTTGAGTCCTCTTTTGTGATCCACGAATGAGAGAGAGGCAGAATCAAAAGAAAACCTCAGCCTGGGGACCCAGAGAGAAGAGAGACAACTCTTACCTCTCTCACACCGTCTCCTGCCACACCAGATAATATTGAGAACAAAACCAGTTAAGGTAGGCGGGTCTAAAAGAACTGATTATTATGTTAAAAAGTATTTTTGAAAATAATGTACAAATGTGCATAACTATTGACTCTCACTGAAGACATGGAGCCCTAAAGAAATGGTCACATGAAAATGAAAGGCTGGGGGAGGGGGGTTGGGGGATGGCTCAGCGGTTAAGAGCACTGGCTGCTCTTCCAGAGGTCCTGAGTTCAATTCCCAGCAGCCATCTGTATTGAGATCTGATGGCCTCGATGGTCAAGCAGGCATATATGCAGGCAGAACACTATCTACATAATAGATAAATAAATAAATCTTTTAGAAAAATAAAAGGGGAGCGAGACATAGCCAAGACAGCTAATGCCCTTGAAAGACTCCTCAGTGGACATGACACATTTGAAAGAGTTGGTGAATTTGAAGCTTAAAGACAGACCAATAGCCAGGCAGTGGTGGCATACGCCTTTAATCCCGGGGCTTGGGAGGCAGAACTCCGAGTTCAAGGCCAGCCTGGTCTAAAGTTCCCGGACAGGCAGGGCTACACAGAGAATCAGGTCTCAGGAAGGAGTGCAGGGAAGACAGACCAACGGGCACTATCTAAACTGAAACACAGAAAGAGGAGCAGGTGGGGAGGAAAGCAGCCAGAAACGAGCATTCCACTGGTTGGACGAGAACACGGCAGCTGACGTATGAGCTTTGGAATCCCAGAAGGAAAAAGGAGTGAAAATGGAGCAGATAAATATTTGGAATGATAATAGCTGAGACTTTTCCAAAAGTAGTAAACTGAGAATTGAGTACATTGCTTATCAGAGCTTTTTGCAAGTTAGGGGACAGCATACGCAGGCCTTAAAAAGCTACCAGACAACCAATAGAGGTCAACTTAGAATTTAAAGGAAAGAGCTATCAAAATTGAAGAGTTTCTTTAAAAATAATAAAAGAATTAATTCCTAGTGTAAAACATGCTAAAGGAATTCTTTCAGATTGAAGAACGCCGATAAGAAGTTTGTCCTGCATGGGGGCTGGAGAGATTGATTGCTCACTGGTTAAGAATGTACACTGCTTGTCCAGAGGAATTGACTTCAGGGTCCTGGAGCCATGGTGGGAGCCTCACAATCACCTGTCACTCCAGCTCCAGGGATGTCGTATGCCCCCTTCTGGCCTCTTCAGGCAAACACACACATGACATCACGCACACGGACATACATGCATAGCTTCTTTTTGTTGTTGTTTTTGTTTTTTGAGACAGGGTTTCTCTGTGTAGCTATGGAGCCTGTCCTGGCACTCACTCTATAGACCAGGCTGGCCTCGAACTCACAGAACCACCTGTCTCTACCTCCCAAGTGCTGGAATTAAAGGCGTGCGCCACCACCACTGGTTGATAGACACTTAAATAATATAAAATCTTTGAAAAAAGTTTGTTCTACACAAACAAATGAAGATCTCTGAAAACAGTTAAAAGTAGTATGAAAGTAGTAGAGGCAACCAAGAAATAGCAAGGCTGCTTGGTTTAAAGGGGCCTAAAAAAAAGCATAGCTGTGAAGAGGAAAGGGGATAATGAAGGGGCGAGGGATTTTGGTGGGGAGGGGGGCAGAAAGATTGTAACAGCCAGCGGTGGGGAGGACTGCGGCAAAACAGACTTCGCTAGGCACGACAGAAGCATTGAACTCACGAACTCATCGCAGATATGGTGGCTTATACAAGACCTGTGCATATAGCTTAAGGCTAAGTAGCATTAATTTCTTGGAAGAAAACAATAACATCATATAAAGAAACAAACAAATAAAATGGCATTTTACTATATGTTATAGCAAAGCAAAAAAAACTTCTATAGTGATTTTTTTCTGTCTTCAGTATTTTGGGGGTATGAGTATATGTATGCATGTGTTGGTACGCATGTATGTGCAAGAGCATTTACACATGCGTCTGTATGCATGTGGAGGCTAGAAATCAAGTGTTGCCCCTTAGGAGTCAACTACCTTGTTCTCTGAGTCTCTCTCTCTAGGACCTGGAGCCTGCCAAGTAGGCTGGGCTGACTGGGCAATGAAGCCCTGGGTCTGCCTGTCTCCCCCTCTCTAGCACTGGGTTTGCAAGCATGTACCTTCAAGCTTCCTTTTTACCGTGGATGCCTGGGATGAAAGTGAGGTCTTCACACTTGCACAGTGAGCCATCTGTCCAGCCCCATTACTGCAGTCTCTGTTCCCTGCTCACCCTCCTCGGTCCCTTGTGAAGAACAGACATCTGCTCAGAAGCCACTCTCATTCAGCGAGTTGGAGCAGTCACGCAGACATCTGACTGAAGAGTCTTCCAGGGTAACAAGATGGAGTATTGCCTGATGTGTGTGTGAAAAGCTTGTGTGAGGAGCACAATGGGACAAGTGTGACCGGAACATGTCAGAGAGGAAGTGGGTGCAATGCAATCAAGTCTGAAAAGCAGGAGGGCCCAGAGGGTGAGGTCCTAGCAGGCCGTGCCATGGTAGGAAGGGGTAGGGCTGCAGAGTGCTTGCTTTCCTTCTCCAAGCACGCATATGCTCCTCCTTTAGGTCACGACTAGTTTCTTCCTCCCAGTGAAAGGGCAGCTGCATGGAGGAAGCTCCCGACCCTGAGCCCTGAATTACGGTGCATTAGTTCACGCTTAACTGTTTGAATGGCTACATAGACCTCAGCTTTGCATTTCTTAATGCACAAGATGCTGGGTATCAGGCTGTAAGTCACACTGTGTGAGTTCTTACTTCTCGTCTTTCAGGGTACAGATGGCTGGGAATAAACAGTGCCTGGGAGTGACCCGTATGCTCATCTGGCAACAGGCAAGCAATTCTACAGAACACCAATGAGGGTAGTTGTGGAAAGAGAAAGGACAGAGTGGTCTTTAAGGGACAAGGGTCATTTTTCACAAAGTTGCCACCATCAGTTAACTGACAGTTGCAGCAATGACCCTCAGCCTGCTCATATGAAGGAAACGTGGTTTCTGCCCTAGAAGGGCTCCCAAACTAAACCGCAGCATGTGAAGGCGATCATGAAAAGCATTGGCGTGTGCCTGGGAATTCACCTACAGATCTGATTAATCTTTTGTGACAGAATTGGGGAACCTATTACTTTCTCGTAGCTTAGGGGAGAAGCTGTGGCATCTTCTGGGAGTTCAAGAACTAGACCTTGAGCAGCCGTGGGAATGAGATGAATTGGTAGAAAACAATAACATTTGCGCAGCTGGACCATCTGGTGCGTTATTCAGACGTAGCTGAGTTTGTCACCGAAGGCAGCCATAAAGCACCAGAGGAAGATAAGAGCTGACACCCCCCCCCCCCCATTTTCCAAGGCTTAATTACTTTCCTTCCTTACGTTCTGGAAATGAGAACTTCATTTGCAATGGCCTCGGCACTCTGTAAAATGCAATCCTTTTAAAGGCATTTCGAGATTAGAGACACTTAGGACAAGAATATCACATCTTCATAGTCCACCCTATGCGTGCCCTCCTTCCGCACAGGTACCACTGTGCACTTCTGCACAGAGAACACCTGCTTTAGCTGCCAGTAACTTAAAGGCATTCCATTCCTTAGAGTGATATAATGGGGCTTCTATTGTTTGTTTTGGGTTTTGAGACAGGGTTATGCTGTGCGCCAACCTTGCTATCCTCCTGTCTCTGTCTCTGAGTACATCTCGCTGAAGTCTATCCTTGAATGCAGAATGTTGATATGAGTCCCAGCTCTTTCCTAATTGGTCTGGGGCAAACCCCTCACCCTTTGGAGGCTTCAGTTTCTTCATCTTAAAATAAAGATAATTCTAAGTGCACTCAGTAGATTTAAAACCAGAACGCATGAAGCTGAGGGGAAGTAATTGTGGGGTAGGGAAAGAATGAAGGGGAAGGAATGGGGGTGGACTCGACCAAAACATATTATATGCATATATGGAATCTTCAAACAATATAAAAAAGTTAATGAAGGCAATGAAGTTAATTCAGAGTTTAGACTAGCGAGCGTCACATAGTAAAGAACCGTACGCTGCTTTGGTCAGCATAGCATCAATAATAAGAGTTTCTGCTACCCAGCCGAGTTGGATGGAACACCACTTTCCAGTTATTTTTAGACTGACAGGACAAAGGCTTCACCCAGAAGCTCACGAGCAAGGCCATGTTTTATACTATGACTAGAGGAGATTCATCAACATTACTCCAGCAGGAACGAGCATGACTCTCTTATTACACTACGGTTACATGTCACGAGCCATTTCCCCCCTAAAAATCATTACAGGAAACATCACCCTGGGGAGTCTGCAGGGAACCCCACACCCATAATTATGTTAAGAATTGTTCTATTGACAGAACCTGCTCCACACCCAATTAACTGTTATCTGTTAGCGGAACGTGCCTCACATTCCAGCTATCCAGGGAACCAGGTGTGGCAACTCGTGACTTCTTGGCCTACCTGTTCGAAGGTAACCTCCTGGCCTACGTGACTAACCTGAACCACGTGACCTGGAACAAGCGGCAAGAATCCAGTTTCCCTACCCCCAAGCCCTCATTCAGGGGCTATATAAACAGCAACCATGATCCTAATAAAGGTGGCTTTGACAAATCTGCTTGGCCTCATTCTTCTGTCCTAGCTCATTCCCTTCCAGGTAGTGCCCCTTCGAGACCCTGGAATAACTGGCTGCAGGGTGGGTTATAACCCCTAGACAGGTGACCCACCCAAGGCGGCAACAGTGGTTCCCGAACCAGCGACTCAGAGTACATTGGACGACATTGCGCGGTCCCGGGACACCAAGAATAAAAAAGAAGGTTCTGCGGCTGTAGGACTCGGACAGATCTGCAGGTTATGTTCGGTGCTTTCCAGTCGGCAGGCATTTGCTGAATTCCTCCTGCTTGAATGAGATGTTGAGGATCCAACAGGGAACTCAAGGTCTGCTTCCTGTCTGGAATGAAGATGTTATTAATGTTCTTTGGACATGAAGAAATTGAGCCCTGGGGCTGGAGAGATGGCTCAGAGGTTAAGAGCACTGCCTGCTCTTCCAAAGGCCCTGAGATTAATTCTCAGCAACCACATGGTGGTTCACAACCATCTGTAATGAGACCTGGTGCCCTCTTCTGGCCTTCAGGCATACACACAGACAGAATATTGTATACATAATAAATCAATAAATATTTAAAAAATTGAGCCCTTATGAATTTAAACAGATTATTTATTACCTGGTTACTACGTGAAGTTTCTGAAGAGCCATTTGACCCCAGAGTGTGTGTTCTGCCCACTCCATTTTGCTTTTCCCTTGGCAGAACAATAAAGAGCTTTGGAGATTCAACAATGCGGGCACATTTGGGATCTTTTGACTATCATACAGAATAATGTTGGTAATGGGTTGTGTAATGCATTATCTTAAAATAACAACACAAAAGCCCAAACCCTGAGCTGTAAAGGGATGTGGCATCCGGAAGAGAAGGCTCTTCTAAGACAGACACTTACATAAAAAAAGAAGGAGGGCCTGGAGAGATGGCTCTATGGTAACAGCACTGACTATTCTTTTTTTTTTTTTTTTAAATATTTATTTATTTTGTATACAATATTCTGTCTGTGTGTATGTCTACAGGCCAGAAGAGGGCACCAGACCTCATTACAGATGGTTGTGAGCCACCATGTGGTTGCCGGGAATTGAACTCAGGACCTTTGGAAGAGCAGGCAATGCTCTTAACCACTGAGCCATCTCTCCAGCCCCAGCACTGACTATTCTTGCAGTGGACCTGGGTTCAGTTCCTAGCATTTGCGTGGTAGTTCACAACCATCTGGTGACTCTAGTCCCAGGGGACACAAGCCCCTCTTCTGATTTTCAGGGGCACCAGGCATTTACATGGTGCACTACATGTATGCTCAACACCCATGCGCATAAAATAAAGTAAATCTAATTTTTAAAAAAGAAATTGTGAAATTAGAGAGCTTATCATCATTTCCAAACCTCAATTTAATAATAATCAATTAAACCAAGTATCAGTAATGAATCCTAGTTATTATATAAAATCATATTAGGGATCTGGGTGTTAACAGTCTTTCTGCACCCCACTGATTGTGTTTTCCTTATCAAGTACAGTTCAGTGTGCATTGGTGTGGTTGTGGAGCAAGAGAGAGAGGGGCTAGAAAAAGAGAAGAGACATTGATATTAAGCAAAGTATGAATAATCTAGGGAAGGGATGTAGATGTTCTTGTGAAACTAAAGAGATGGCACAGCCATTAAGAGCACTGGCTGCTCTTCCAGAGGTCCTGAGTTCAATACCCAGCAACCACATGATGGCTTTCAACCATCTATGGCAGGAACTGATACCCTCTCCTGGCATAAAGTCATACATGCAGACAAAGCACCCATATGCATAAAATGAAATAAGTAGACATTCTTGTAATCTTTCACCTTTGGACATTTTTAGAATTTGAGGAAGGGAAAATGCTGAACACTACAGCTCTTTGCAGACTAACTAAAGCCCGGCAACTGGCTGTATACATAAGCAGCACTAGGGAAGGTGGAAGTTCCCTTCACCTCCAGGAAGACGTGTTCACTGCATAGCTTCCAGAATCGCTGGTCTTTGCATGCACTGATGAATAGAGTTTAGCTAATGTGTCTGAATTCCAATTTCTGAGAAAGCAAATCTAGTTACTCTAACTCTGGTTCAAGTTCAGTTGGCTCTAGGCTAGTCACCAGCAATGGAGTTGCTAAGATGTTTTAACTACACAGATACACTGTGGAGCCAATTTCTGGGGTGGGAAGGGATTGAACATCTGCTGGCTGGGTCCCTCCAAAGGGTCTCTCACAGAGGGTGTCTGCTGAGCTACATTGTCATGAAGAGCGAGTGGGGGTTTGCCAGGAAAAGCAAGTGGGATGTTGGCAGTCCGCTGGGGAGAGGTTCCACTCAGACATTGTTCTCCAAAGTGAAGAACACACAACATCTGCTCCCGACATGCACAAATCAATAAATTAAACATCTACTAACTATTCTATATTATAAACTAGACACACTGGTTCAGCTTAATGGGTATGAAATGAAACTAAGTCAGAGTTTGTAGATTCCCTTCCCTGATCCCAGTGTTTTATGAGTGTTTCTGTTTCTCAACACCTCAACAGTTTCTATTTATGGCTGGGACTCGTTTGTGGCCATTCCCACATTTATTAGCACCTACAGGGGCTTTTAATTTGGTTTCATAAAGCAAAATGAAAAAAGTAATTAAAATCTTTATGCCTACTTACTTCAGAATGAATTGTGTATAGGTTCTTATTTTCTCCATTGATGGTTTGGACTTGCCAGTGAGTCTGTTCTTGAAATTAGCAGACACTTGATCTCTCTTTCCTTGGAACTGGCTCCCATTCTCGGCTCTCCCATGAGTTCTGTAGTTATTGATTGGAATATTGATCTTCTAGCACTTTTTCTTCTTCTTTTCCTCTTCTAGTATTTTTATCAGAGACTTCTGTTCTGTAGAACTGGAATGTGTAAATATATATACACTTTATCTGAGGATACACAGCATATGCAAACTAATAGATTATATGTCATAAATGTCTCACTAATTTTTTAAGAAGGTAATTAAAATAAAAATAAGTGGATATAATAATAGCTTCATTAAACATAGGACTTATATTAGGATTCTTCAGGGATGAGAATAAATAGAATGTCTACATTTATGATAGCTAGGATATCATATGCAATATTTAATATAGTATAGTACAATATAGGATATATTTATATAGCAGAAAGAGAGACAGAGAAGAAAGGTTTTTAAGGATCATCATTGTAGACCTGTAAATCCAAATCTATAGATCAGCTGGCAGGCTGGAGATCCGAGAAATCAAGTCAAGGGCAGTTTGCTGGAAGAATTTCCTCTCCGTCAGGGAAAGGCTAGTCTTTTTCTCAGGCCCTCAGCTAAATAGACAAGGCCCACTGGCACTTTAGAAGGCAATCTTTACTTGAAGCCTAGTGATTTTAATATCACTTAGAAATGATTTTCACAGCCTCATCCAGCTGCATCAGCTGAACATCTGGCTACTGTGGCTCAGCCACGTTGACATGTAAAATGGGTCAGGAGCTACTGTAGTCTCTTAGAGTGCCGTGATTTTTTCATTCATCACAAACTAGGACCCATAGATTTGACAAATCATCATAATTACTAAGTTATCAATAATAATTCTTTCCTCTTGATCATGCTTTCTTCTGGGTTTGTCTTTTCACTGGACTCTTTCACTGTGGGTGATTTCAAACTGGGTTTCCATGTACTGGCCTTTTTACACGTGTGCAAGCCTGATTGTGCTTGGAAACACCCTTACTTCAACTACATATACGTGCAACCCTGTTATGAAACCCTGGCTGCAGTAATGTCTTCCTTCAACCCTTGCAGACATCCCTCTGTTAAGCTATTACACTGGGTACTGCTGCTGCTATTGGGATAAAAATCTAACACTGAGCTGGTTCTCGTTCTTCTGACCAGCTTTCCCACTGGAGGCCTTTGGGTTTTTCTTTCTGTCTTTCATGTTCTCGAATTTGCCCATAAAGAATCTAGTTACTGGGCCGGTCATCAAGTCTAAAGTTCTGAGTTTGATCTCTGGGTAGTCTCAGTAAACTACTGAGACTCAGGCCTCCCTTAAGCTTGTCAAGGCTGGCTCCTACCATGCTCAGGGTCACATGGCCCACTTGCATTCTTCTTGATCATTCTTCACCCAGCCCAGCCAGGACCTAACACTACCCTGACTCTTGCATCCCCTGGCTACAGAGACTGGTTTGCCTCTTCCATCAAGCCCAAAGACAGACCAAGTAAGTTGTAAAATACAGAAAAAAACAAAAACCAATGCACACAGACAGACACAGATACACATAAACTCACCAAAATAAAACAAAACACCCCCCCAAAACAAAGCAAAAAAAAAATAGCCAAACAAATAAACAAAAATCGTAAAAACCCACAACAAAGGGAGACTGTCATGTGCAGGACATCTCTGCAGAACTCTGTTCTCTGGCTCCCCTTTTTGCTGACCTGTCATTTCCTCTCCAAACAGGGACTCACCCATGTCTTCTTCCAAATCTCTCTTGCTCTCCTAGGTTCCAGATGTTCTCTCTTGCTTTCATGACACATCCAGAGTTGGGGGTCAGGGGAAGAAGTTGGTGGCTTTTGTTCCTTCTTGCTTCCTGGTGGCCAATCTATGATCTGCATACATGCAGGTCAGAAACACCTCCGGCGTGTGGATCTGGGCTGCTCAATGTGTCCTCTGTTGCACTGGCTCTGCCTTTTTCTCTTCTCCTATGTATGCTGTGAGGCTCTGCCCCACGCAGGCCTTTGTTTCATGTTGGGCTGCATAAGGCTGGGTACTTTTCCCTCAGGGAGAATTAACAGTCCCTGTGGCCACAAGGGTGCAGGCTTAGATTCTTGGTTTGTTTTATTAATCTCGTGTAGTTCGGACAAGACTCAAAAATGATACATGGCCAAGGCTGGCCCTGAACTGCTGATTGTCAGGAGCCATTTCCTCCTAAAATCATTACAGGAACCATCACCCTGGGGAGTCTGCAGAGAACCCCACACCCATAAACTGTGTTAAGAATCATTCTATTGACAGAACCTACCCCACACCCAATTAGCTGTTATCTGTTAGCGGAACCCGCCTCACATTCCAGCTATCCAGGGAACTAGGTATGTCAACTCACGACTTCCTGGCCAAAGAATCATCACCTAACCTCCTGGCCTTCGTGACCTGGACCTGCGGCGAGATTCCGTGCCCTGCTCCCAAGCACCTCATCCAGGGGCTATATAAGCAGCAACCAGGACCCTGATAAACGGAGGCTGTGACAAACTTAGCATGGCCTCCTTCTTCTTTTCTAGCCCATTTATCTTCCAGATAGCACCCCTCTGTGACCCTGGAGTAACTGATTGCAGGGTGGGTTACAAGCCCTAGACTAAGTGACCCACCCAACGCAATCGACAGCTGATCCTCCTGCCTCTACCTCCCAAGTGCTAATTTTGTAGGCATTTGCTGCCACACTGAGTTTAAAATCTGGTTCTTGGCTGGGTGGTAGTGACACACATCTTTCATCCCAGCAGAGGCAAAGGCAGAAGCAAGCGGATCTCTGTGAGTTCGAGGCTAGCCTGGTCTACAGAATGAGTTCCAGGACAGGCTCCAAAGCTACAGAGGAAAACAAAACAAAACAAAACAAAAATTTCAGCTCTTAGCTAAGTTCATCTACTATCTGAATTAGCATCCATGAGTTCAAGGTCTTCCTGAATGCGGGTGGACTTCCTGGCTTCCATAGAGAGAGTCTGTAGGCTGTAGGTGACCATCCACTTACTGTATCTGCACCTGTGAGTTCAAGGGCAGCCTGGAATGTAGATGGGGTTCCTGGCTTCTACAGAGAAGATCTGTAGGAGTCTGCATTTCGGGGGAGATTAGGGACAGATTAGCACCAAGGACAGAAAGGCCAGCAGAACAGAGTGCTGTAGCCCACTAGAAAAGAATGTGTGACAGGCACAAGTTCCAGGGCTTCTGAACCTTAGCTTGGCTGTTATTATTTTGCCTTTACTAAGTCCTTAAGCCTCTGTTTCTTCACTTGTAAATAGAAATAATGCTCATTTATACACTAGAAGTTTGTTTTGAAAACAAAGGGTTATTTAAAGATTAAAAACAACCACCCAGAATGGGGCCTGGCATTAAGAATATAATTGCTACCATTTTTATTTTTTTATGGACCCTCCAAGGCTTCCGAGCCATGGGGAGTAGGCACAGGAATGCCTGAATGTCGGTGTGTGGCCTCTGCCAGGAGGGCCACAAAGGTTGGTGAGTGACTGGGACAGGATGTCAGGGTGTCAGGCCAACTCATCACCATCCCCTCGCTCACCCTCTGCATCAGGACACAGATCTACTGGAAAGCAAAAAGATATTAATGATGCTTACATAACTTGATGCGTACATTTTAGCATCCGGATTTAGGTAGTCTAGCACTAATTTAGAAGTATCGCTTTTCCCCCGTCTGACAAGTCATGAAATACTTTAATCAAATGCTTCCCCTGCAATGCTGTGATTCCACAGCTTGGTACAGCCCCTGCACAGCGCTCAAGTGCGTCTTCAGGAGAACGCAAACTTTCTAACTCTGCTTGGTGGTGTCGCTAGCAACTTTCTTCTGCCCCATGAACACACACTCGCCTAACCTTAGAAAGAGGGCTTGAATTCCGTTGTTCGTTATGGTCTCTTAGAGCGACTTGAAATGACTTG
The DNA here is from genome assembly GCF_014885135.2 of Alexandromys fortis. NCBI lineage: Eukaryota > Metazoa > Chordata > Mammalia > Rodentia > Cricetidae > Alexandromys > Alexandromys fortis. Next base: position 2,535,427 of record NW_026067901.1, read on the forward strand.
AGACGTGAGCTGCACCTGTTGCCATGGAGGAATCATTAACGCATCTGTGTTCAATTTCTTTGCCTTGCTAAAAGACCCAGTTTTAGCCAGGTTTTCAAAAATCGAAATTCTAGACCTCAGGAAGCTTAGTTGGAGGACTCTGAGTTCGAGGCTAGCTGGGCTCAGGGAGCTCCAGTCTGGTTTGGGTTATAGAGAGAGACTTTATCTCACTCCCCACAAAACAAATAAAAACTGTGACCATTTTAGTCAAATGTATTCTTTAAGAAGTCATTTTGTTTTAGCGCCCTGTATCTCTCACAGCACTGTATTATGTGTGGAACATAGAGCAATTATCTTCCCGATAGATAAGTTTGGGGGTTAAAACACAGTGCACCTTATATTTTAGTATCTATGGTTAATTATTTGTTCTTTTATGACCGTAGTATAAGCTAGCACCTTATTGTGTTACAATGAAGGCTGAGATAATGTTACTAAGGTCCAAGGGGCAGTGTCTATCGCATTGGGAGGGCCCTAAGGGTTATTGCCATTAGTAGTTATTATCGCCATAGCTGTTATTAGTGCTCCCTCCCATCCTCGTGCAAGTGAGAAACAAGAGAAAATAGGCTTAGAGCTTTCCCATCGCCTCCCCCAGGTGTGGCCTAGGGCTTTGTTGGAAGGACAGCCGTTCTCAAATGTGTGTTAAGTCTCACCAGCATCCAAAGGCTGCTGGTTGTGTCTGTTCGAGTCCTGTTAGAAAACCACAAAGACCAGATGGCCTTTCTCCTTAACTGGCAGCAGTTGAACACCTACCTTTCCTATGTCACAGACGCCACTGCAGGAGGCATGGCCTTCTCACACAACCAAAGCCAGAACCCGAGGCATATCTAGTTCCCATAAGTCTCTAGACCCCTTCTGAGGACATGCAGACTCCTCTTCCTTGTCCCAGCCCCCTTCAGCTAAAGGAAAGCAGACATCGGTGCCTTCAGAAGTCAATCATCTCGGGGCTTCAAAGCGCAGGTAAGTAGCAGCACAGCCTTCCGAGCCTGCTTGGCAATATCAAGAGCAGCAGAGTAGTTAGTGCAGGCACGTGGCTTCTAAGAGAAGAGGGGGACACTGTTCTCACCTTCCTGCTCTCCCTGCTTTGACCTTGAAACTGAAGAAACCCGACTCATTAAAAAAATAACAGCAAGTTGGGATTTCCCTCATAATAATCATGTTCTTCATCCTACGGAGCTAAAGGCCAATCTGACAGGGACCCATATTCCAACGTGACCCAACCAAATGTAATTATTAGGCCAAGTTAGGAGAACTTGGCAATGTGTGTTATTGTCAGGCTAAAGAAAGCACTGTCTTGGAGCCCATAGAATGAAGGGTACTTTAAGACAATTTCACTCAAGTTTGGAGAACATTTCACTATCAGAATGAATTGGAGTTTGACATGCACAGCAGGCAGACAGATGTGTATCAAATGGCATCTACAGCATATGAAAGTTAATTTTTCATGACCAGTAAGAGATAAATATAGCAATGTTCCTCATTTGAAAGTGTCATTTACATCGAATAGAAGTGTGATATATTGTGTGTTGGGGCGGGGTATGCTTAGTCTATAAATAGCTCTGCTTTGGAATCCCCATCTTGGAGTGGTTAAGGGAGCGAGGGAGGGGAGGGCGGTGGAGGCCTCTGCCTACGAGCTTCGGCCTAGCTGTCTGCAGCTCTGACATCTGGTTGTCTTCAGAGTTCATTGGGCTCATCATCCCCCCCCCTCTGTCTCCTTGGTCCTCCTTCTTACTTCATCTTTGTAAATGATACCATTGTCTAGATAGAAAAAGAAGAATCATAAGCTCTGGAATCATCCTCGACTTTGCCTTTTCCTTACACCTAAGTCCAGTTCATCAACTGTTAGTTTTCTTTACCCTTGACCGTCACAGGTTTAGACCATTGGAAACAGCCCGCTCAGCACAGCGCTCTTGTATTTCCAGATGAATCTGTTTCTAGTCAGATGTCATAAGGGAAAACTGTACACACAAAGGTATCTAGAACTGGAGGCATGGTATGCCATGTAGTGGGCACATGAGGACACTCAGGTTTGATTGGGAGTGGGGGTAGACTTGGTTGTGGTTTCCATAGGATGGTTTGGCCAAGGAAGACTAAAGGTTGGCCAGTTAGGCAATTCTGGCAGGCACTGGAGCGTGGGAATAGTCGCTAATTGCCAGTACTTGTTTCTCAGTGATGAGGAAAGTGAGTAGAAGCCCAGGTAGAAAAACTAGAGGAAAGAGGTGTTGGGGGGGGGTGTGAAAAATCAGAAGCTATGTAATTGGTTAATCCTGAAAGGGGCGGTCCTCCCAGGATCAGCAGAAACACAGTTAATACACCTGTTCCCAGTCTCCTCACAGCCGGGCTTCCCAGTCAGCAAGAAAGCCCTGAGGAGAAAGAGCATGGGAGTGGCTCTCCAGTCCTCATTCCATCAGTAAAGCCTTTTCCAAGATGACACTGAGTGATCTGGTCCCTGACCACCCTAACCTTAGCAAGCCTCTTGGTTTATGAATCCCCAGTCATGTTAGCTTGCTCTCAGTTCCTTACATGTGCCGTGGTCCCTCCATGGGCCTCTACACATGCAGCACACAGGCACACACACACACACACGCTCACACACATACACGCTCTCTCACACACACACACACACACACACACACACGCTCACACACATACACGCTCTCACACACACACACACACTCACACATGCTCTCACTCACTCCTCTCTGCATGAAATAACTTCCCTACTTTCTTGCCTCTGTGGTTGTACCTAACCTCTCTGGCCATCAGCCGAAGCAGCACTCCCTCAAGAAAATCCCTCCTTCCCAGCCTCAGGGCATGTCTGCCACAAGGGCCTGTAACGTTTTATACTTCTCCTTGCATGTGCCTATCAAGGTTCGAGACTGGATACTCATTTATTTTAATTTAATTAATTTATTAGGATTAACTTCTGCTGTTTGACTCACAGTGCATCCTCAACCCCTAGCAGGCCACCTCAATACACATGGAAGCCTCCTGTGTCTGTGCGTGGGCAGATGCCATTCTTGGCTTAGGATACAGACAATATTTCAACTTAAAGACTCATTTGGAAAATTGGGAATGATTTTCCTAAGCGTGTTTTTAAAAACATGTTCAAAGTTGACGCCTAACGGCATTGAGTGGCATATTCTTGGGGGTGATGGGAACTGTACCAAACTGTCTCTCTTGTATCACAACGAGCAGTCAGGCATAGGGCACAGTGTGGAGCACAGAGAAATAGATTTTGAAAGACCATAAATGCATGGGGAATTTTGTTTTTCTCACGAGAATAATTTTCTCATGAGAACCATGAAGTTTTTTTCTTAATGTCTAATGGCATGTTTCATGACTGTATTTAGTATGTGTGTATGTTGTATGTGCATGTGCTTATGCTCATATGCATGAACATGGAGGGTAGAGGAGGGCATTACTTCCTATTACACTCTCTACCTTACATTTTTAGATTAAAAACTTTTAACATGTGTGGGTGTTTTGCTTGCATGTATGTCTGTGCACCATATGCATGCCTAGTGTCTGAAGAGACTGGAATAGAGTACTGGGTCTCTTGGGACTGGAGGAAAAGATGGTTGTGAGCTACCATATAGGTGCTGGGAATTGAACTTGCGTCCTCTGCAAGAACAGCAAGTGCTCTTAACTACTGAGCAATTGCTCCAGTCCCATCTGTCTGAGTTTTTGAAACAGAGACTCTTACTCAACCTGAAGCTTTACTGTTTCAGTGAGGTTGACTTGCTAGTGAGCCCTTAGAATCTACACATCTCCACCTTTGAGCACTGGGGTTGTGAACACATGCAGCCATGCCTGGATGCAAACACATGTAGCCATGCTTGGATATGAACACATGCAGCCATGTCTGGATTCGAACACATGTAGGCATGCCTGGACGTGAACACATACAGGCATGTCTGGCTTTTGCATGGGTATGGGGATTTGAACTCAGGCCTTCTTGCTTGCATAGTTCTTATACTGAGACACTTTTCCAGCCCCTCATGGCTGTCTCTTTAGGGGATGGTGATCTGTGTGACAATCATTTTAGATGGGAACAGATAGGGAATTCTGTGTGTTCCTCCTAATCACTTGTGAAAGTTTCATTACGAAAAAATGGCACAGCAACCTCCTCTTGATGTTTGTTAAGAAAAAAGCATAAAATGAAGAAAAAGAAGAGTTTTAGATTTCATGTTTTTATAAAAAGAGAGTATCAGATGAGTATCTTAACTTCAGTGCCAAAGACCAGAGGGGACAATGCCATCAAGGGACTCCAGATTCTTACAGAAGATGCCAAAACTTTTTGCTTTGTATCATTCACAGGGGACTTTTAAAATACTTTAAAATAGGATAACATTTTAGGTATATATGTGAGTTATGTGTGTGTGTGTAGGTTGGGGTTGGGGAGTGCCAATGGAGGCCAGAAGAAGAGCTGTATCCCCTAGTCCTGGAGTTACAGGTGGGTGTGAGCTGTCTGATGTGGGTGCTGGGAACCGAACTCTGGTCCTTTGCAACAGCAGTGAATGTTCTTACCTGCTGAACTGTGTCTCCATCCCCCTAATCTTTTCCCACAGTACTACTCTGCATTGTCTATATAACCTGGGTTTATTTTCCTTTGAGATTTAAGGAAGCTCTATAATAAGATCCACAGACAGGGGCTGGAGAGATGGCTCAGAGGTTAAGAGCACTGACAGCTCTTCCAGAGGTCCTGATTTCAATTCCCAACAACCACATGGTGGCTCACAACCATCTGTAATGAGATCTGCCACCCTCTTCTGCTGTGCAGGCATACATGCAGGCAGAATGCTGTATGCCTCAAATCAATCCTCAGATAAAGCAGAGATTTAGACCAGAAAATGAATGAATGAATGAATGAATGAATGAATATATATACACGAACTTTTTTCATTTGAACTGACAGTGTTCCTCCAAGATAGAGAGACCACCTACCAAAACCCACAATAACCAGAGATGAGAAACCCTCTTTTGAGTTGTTGGCTAGGCCTGTCCAAGAGACTGTCAAAACATACAGCCTGTTGCTCTTGTCCTTGATTACCCCCAGAGGTGGAGGGTAAACCCCTATTGTGAAAGACACCATGCACTTCAGTAACAGGGCCCAGAGACCCTTTAGCTAGAGCTGACGTGAAATCCCCATCTCTGTGGACTAGCTTTCATGGCATCAGGAGGTACCACAAAACCTTAAAAGGAGAGAGGAAACCATCTAATCCTGCCCAGCTAGGACAGCTATGAACAATATTCACAACCAGCGTGGTACAATAATGCTAAGGATGCAATAATGGCCCAAATACCATAGCAGTAACCAATAGCTCTCTCATTGGACTTAAGACCTGCTCACCAAGAAGGAAAGCATGCCTGGAAACTCAGCCACCTACTCAGTGCTGGAGAAGCCATGGTTTTGGGAGGAGAACCTACAACCATTAATTCACTAAGTCAACATAATCCCTTGTAATGATCTATAGACATTTGTCCCTATATCCACAGATAAGTATAGTCTCCACTCCTCATCAAGAAAACTTCTCTTTGCAACAACTATAGAGACCACTATAGAAAATTACAACCAATCAAAATACAGAATTGTGGAGCCCTGTCCCAAGGGGTTCCTGATATCTGATTACATATGACGATTTGGAACTAGACATGAGCTATAGGTGAGAAAGCACATATGGAGTTTGTCTTTCTGGATTTGGATGATCACATTCAATATAATATTTTCCAGTTCCATCCATTCACCAGCAAATTTCATGATTCCTTTTTTCCAACAGTCATGAGGCATTTGCTTCATATCCGTGATGCAGGGAAGTGTCTGGGCCATGTGACTCCTAAGTCCTAACGGACAGCTTGCAATGGCTGTTTAGGAATGTCTCAGTGCTCTTGCCTTGTTTTTTAAACACCAGCAAATCTCAGGGTGTGGACGCCCTGCGCTGTGATTACAACTGCAGTGCTGTGTGCTTACCGAGCCAATTGGCTTCTCCTTTCAGGTCTACATTCTCTTTTTAAATATAATTAGAGTGACTAGACATCCAAGGACAAGAGTGGAACCAAGATGTGCAGAAGGAAAGAAAAATATAAGAAAAAAAGTATGTAAGGAAATAGTCAGTGAAGACAACTGTATCTACAGCTTATACACAAAAAACTGTTATTGGTGGGTTTATTATTCTTACTAACTTACATATTGATGAATAATTTAATTTGCAAAGTTGGAAATTGGGTTATCTTTCATTGACTCTTTAACACACAATATAGAAACTAGTACTTTGTAGATGTCCAGTACAATAGAAAAGTAAGCTGAAAATGACTTTTAGGTAACCAAATATACCCATGAGTGAGCATGGTCACTTGTATGAAGACCAATGAAAGCTGTAAACTTGACCTTCAGTGTCTGCAGGCTTCACATGCAAAGATTCCAGCATCTGTCAATCAAAAAGGATTTCATCTGAGTTGCAGATGAACACACATTGTTTCTTATCAACATATCCTGGATGATATACCATAATAACCAGTTACATATTACACCCTAGTAGATGTTATACCTAACCTAGACTGGATGATACACCATAATAACTAGTTACATGTTATAGCTTGGCAAGTATTGTAAATAACCTAGACCTAATGATACACCATAATAATCTGTTACGAATTACACCCTGACAGGTGTTACACCTAACCTAGACCCGATGATATACCATAATAAACAGTTACGTATTAAACCCTCGCAGGTGTTATAACTAACCTAGATTTGACGATACATACACCATAATAACTAGTTATGCAGCTTTCATATCCTAATAGGTATTATAACTAACCTAGACTTGATTTTACACCATTATAACCAGTTACAAATTACACCCTGACAGGTGTTACACCTAACCTAGACCTGATGATACACCATAATAACCAGTTATGCAGCATTCACACTCCAGCAGGTTTTATAACTAAACTAGACATGATGGAAGTATCTGGAAGAATATGGAAAGGCTATGTGAGACACTTTTCCATCTTACATGAGACTTGAATACCTATAGATTTCATCATCTGTGGGAAGTTCTGGAAACAATTCTTTACAGATACCAAGGGATGGCTGTACATTCTAGTACACATTAAAAATAAAAACAATGCTACTTAATGACAGAATAAATTATGCTTCTAAAATGCACACCTGTGCCTTTACCCATGAACCCAGCACTCCACTGAAAAGTAGAGCATCTCTCTGCATTGTACAGTTCCTTGCTGTGCTCCTCAAAGAGTTATTCTACATCGAGTAGTAGTTTACATTTCAATATTTTTGAGTAGAACTTGAATTCTGCCCTCTTGTTGGCTTCCGGGAACATTTCCATTCTAACAAACTCTCCCTTAATTGTGCTATTATTGGTCTTGCACCCTGACCACAGCAGCTACTTCTGCTTGCTTCTGTAACTTAGGATTTGCTTTTATGTTTCTTTTATTCATAAACACCATTTACGTGGTTGGTGGCATAGCCTCTTAAAAGAGATGCAAGATTTTTGCAGCTAAAGCCGAGTCAGAAAGCCTCTCTTAGATGAGATGTGGTTGTCTCTAGCAAACAGAGCCCATCTGGTAAAATGCTGCCACCAAGAAGTTATGCTTAATTCTGTTCTTTTGTGTCTAGAATCCCTTCTGAAGCTTTCTCAGGTTTTATGTGGATATAGTTGCCCATGTTGGTACCATTTGCTGACAGAGGTTTTTGTCCTGCCTGGTCTCACATTCATTTAGTCCCAAAGAAACACACAGAGGTCTACATTAATTATAATCTGGTTGGCATATTGTCTCAGGCTTCTTATTAATTAATTCTTACATCTTACATTAACTCATAATTCATGTCTGTGTTAGCCACGTGAGTGGAACCTTTTATCAGTGAGGCATTTTCATCTTGCTTCCTCTGCATCTGGGTGATGACTGCATACTGAACCTTTCATCTTCCCAGAATTCTCCTGTTCTGATTGTCCCGCCTATACTTCCTGCCTTGTGTTTTATTAAAACAATACAAGTGACAAATTTTTACAGGGTACAAGACCATTGTCCCATATTAGTCCATTCTCCCTAAGTTATGTTAAAAAACAAGGCATTATGGTGTCAATATTTTGTTAAAGTGTCCACTCTGAGTTGAGCAAGGCTAAAGGCAACAGATCCACCCAGAAGGGACTTGAGTGGTGGAGAATGCTGCTTGTACAGCCTTGAATGAGGCTTGACAACAACTCAAGGATCCAACTTTCAAACTTTGGAACAGGCCTCATTCACAGGTAGCAGGCAGGCTATGATATTCAAGTAGGGGTAATGAATAAATAATGACAGCATACTTGCCAGCCAGCCAGCCCATTAGCACCCAGGCAGTGTGAAAATCACTACTACTGGGCCAGGAAAGGCCCCTTTGCCTAGAAAGATGAAGTCATACTGGAGCGAGAAAATGGGACAGGACTGGAAATGCAAAGTCCGGTAATGTTCTTACTGTAACTTAACACAGCTTTCTGAGGTTGATAGAAAAGCAAGTTCCAGGGCCCAAGGCCAGTGATCCCCACTTTCTGATGTTGTAGATGTACATTACTGTTTTAAAAGTTAGGGTTTATATAGCACAGGGTCTCCCCTTCCTACTTGAAGACTTTAGAGATGATGTGGTTTGGGGCTGATCCTGGCATGGGGCATGGGGCAATCCTGGGAGTGGAAGTCCTGGGCTCTGAAAAGAGAGAAGATCTTTGGGACAAAAGGAAAGTTTGAAGTCCAAACATTAGGGATGAGTTGCTCCAGATACCACTCATACAACCACAATTGATGCAAAAGCAAGAGGATTTTTATTCTGTCATGACAGGGCCCTTCAGGTTTGGGATATAAAGGACATCTGATAGCTGTTACAGCCCATCTTTTAAAGCGAAAAGCCACAGACACAAGGGGGGAACCTGAAGGTTGTTTTCCAACTTATTGGATTGGCTTATTCAAAGGGCTACTAGCAGTGATTGGTCTATTCCAGGACAGGAGAATAGCTGCATGGTCAGGTGAGATAAGGGGGAGCATCTGAGTGCCATCCTGACCTTGTTCCACTGACTAAATCAATACATCAGGAACTGAATCAACATCTGTGGGTTGTCTTTGCCTCAATTCCCAGAATGCAGTTATGTTTGAAGATTATTCACAAGGACACAGGAGGATGAGCAGTCCAGCATGTGTGCGTGTGGGCAACTGTCCCATTTCCAAGACAGAGTGAATGTAAGGTTTTAGAAAAATGTCTTAGGGTTGAGGGGGCTTACAAATGCATTTAGAGTCTTTCAATAATTTTTTCTGATTGTAAAAATATTTATGTGTATGACATATAATATGTATATACCTACATATATGTCTGTGTGCCACTTGCATGCAATGCCTGTGGAGGCAGGAAGTGAGCACCAGATCCCCATGGAACCCAAGTTACAGCAGGTTGTGAGCTGCCGTGTGAGTGCTGGGAATCAAATGGTGGTCCTCTGGAAGATCAATGAGTGCTCTTAACAGCTGAGCCACCTTTTCAGGCCCAGGAATGGCTATTTCTATCAATTTCAATCACCTCAAATATTTTCATCCATTTTCCAGCATCATTCTTTTCTGACATGGTTATTTGTTTAAATAACTAAAAACCCAGAGTCAGATATTAGGGAGTAGGAGCTGAAAAATCAGAGAAGCAGAGCAGCCAGCCATGAGAGAGACCTTTTACCTCTACTGAATCCTCAGACTGAAGGGGGTATAATCCTGTCTCTGTGAATTCTCAGACCGAATACCATCTGCTTATGTCTCCTCCTGCCTTATATTTCTCTCCCTGCCCAGCCATAACTCTTCCTGTCTCCACCCTCCTAGTGCTGGGATTAAAGGTTTGCAACTCCCAAATACTGGGATTAAAGGTGTGAGCCATCACCACCTAGCTGTTTCTCTTTTAGCCTAGATTAATGTTGTGTTGCCCATGGTGACCTTGAATTTACAGATCCCTCTGCCTCCCAAGTGCTGGGATTAAAGGAGTGTGCCACCACTGCCTGACCTCTATGGCTAACTGGTGTGGCTAGCTCCACACTCTGATCTTCAGGCAAGCTTTATTTGTTATATCACAAAAAAAATATCACCACAACAAATCAGTAGATTTTGATGTTAATATGCACAAATGCTAAAAAGCTGCTACAATAGTTGTGGTTAGAATAAATTATTTCAAAGATGCATAGTCAAAGAAATGTTCTATGATGAAATACTGTGCGACACGCATGATCCAAATCCACCAACAACATAGTCTCAGAAGATACTGATTTTAAATCACATACAAAATTTAATCTTTTCTATCAAAACATAGGACCATATGAAAACAAAAAGGAAGACAGAGTTTGGAATTTTGAAAGTAAACGAAGATGTGACCATAACTCTCAGATCAATCTCTATGATATGAGAGGAGGAGACCTGCCATGATTGCTGGTAGTGTATCTTTTAGGATGGTGGGATATTAACTTACCTTCTTAGGGAGTAATTTTAATTGAAGAGACCGGTGGGGAAGAAGAAGTTTGTATTTATAATCGTACTGCTTTCTGTGCTTATACGATGCTGTATGTGACAGGTCAATAGAATGTACTATTTTCTTTCTAATGTTAAACTGTTGGAGCTTAGAGGATCCATGTGGCTGATGGCTGGATCCAGGACATGAAATTCACTTGACCAAAAAAAGCTCCAAGTAAAATGTTATTTTATATAAAGACTCTAAGAACCATTGTACTTTATGATTGTTTCAATCAGACCCCATAGTTACTTGCTTTTGAAGTAATGGCTATTTCTTTCAAGTCCTAATTCCAGGCTATAAATGCCTTTCATGTTAAATTTGACATTTTAATGAAGTTTTCTGCAAAATATTTGAGGCTGTATGACCCTGATATATCATGCTGGAGGCCAGAGAGTCCTATGTGTTGGGCTGAGGACAGATGGAGCTGTCCGTTCTGTTCCTGATTAACACCATCTGAATATAGATAGGGGAATCCAGGTATGAATCCCCGATGATCAATCCATCATGACTTGCTAAATAAATCTGCTGTTTTATAGCTATATTAGTTATGAATATTTAATTAAATTTGGTAAAAAAAATCTTGAGCCTATATTAAGCATAAAGACCTGGATCTTCCATGCTTGAAGAGAGGCTCATGCATTGTCTCATTTGCCCTTCACAACACTTGACCTCAGCTAATAGTGACAGAACCCAGAATGGAGCCTGTCTCCTACCGCCCCCTGTCAGAGTTCTCTTCATCACACTTATCTCTGCCTAGCCTGCTGCAGAGTCATTGATCTGTAGCCATCTGGTTTCTATGATGAACACTGGGTGGTGGAGAACATCAATGTACAAATCATTTCCAGGTTGCCTTACCACTGGCTTGAAAGATACTACCTGCTGCATAACCCTGACCCAGGAGTGAGAGTTTGGCAGTGTCAACAGGTGTGAGCCGGGCCATCATCCTTCACCTCAACAATGTCTCATCTGTGCTTTGCAACCCTGCTCTGAAGTATGGTGCCTTTGTTAAAACTCCATTTCAAGCAGAAGAAAAAGAGTATGTCTGTCTTGAAGAGTGTACCTACTCCATCAACTGCTGCTCAGGACAAGCCAAACCTGTTCCTTCATTGTCTGTTATTGGAGAATCTTAGCTAATCCCATCATAGGCCAACCATTGGCTGCTGACTAGCAGTTAGCCATTATTTATAACCATACTTATTTGGCTAATAAATAGTAATTATTTATGAAAGAACGTCAGGGCCCAACATTAGAGCTTGAAAGAAGTGCTGTTATTTCAAAGGCTAGCTACTTGTCAGTAGGTCTGACACACTAGAAGAATGCAAGGTTTCACAGAGCTCCTCCATGGTCTCCTCTCTCCACTCCTTTGACTAAAACTCAGCAGCAAGCCCTTGTGGCTGTACCATCAAGTCTGTTCCTCACCAATCTGCGTGTCTCCTTCTTTCTTGCTGCTTCTAAGGCAGACTCCTCTGTGAAACCAGAAATGGTGAGAGCTCCAAGATCAGTCTCTTTCATCAGGGTTGCTTTGAATATATGAGATCTTTTGTAAGATCTGTAAATTTTTACTTTTGTTTTTCTTTCTATTTCTATAGTGAATGGCATTGGAATTTTGAATGAGGTTGCACTGTATCTGCTTTCAGGAGTGCAGGCTGAAATGGATTAATTAAAAGATGCTGCAGGATTCCTGGCAGCTGCCGCAACAGAAATGCAGCAGGCCAGGTGGTGGCTAGAACAGCCAGTCCCAGGCAAGGATGGCGCAGTTCCCCAAGTGACTGCAGCAGGCCACAAGGAGAGACAGATAGATGAGCATGCTATGAACCATGCCACAGGTCTCCAAAGGCGGCTGGTACCAGGCAGGAAGATATGCTGCAGCTGGCGAGAGACAGAGACATGAATAGGCGCACCATGCATAGTGAGGTGGGATATTTATTTAGTGGGTTATGGAAGGGAAGAGGAGAAGGCGAGTAAAGAGGGGGAGAGAGGGGAGGGGGGAGAGAGGGGGGAGAGAAGGGAGAGACAAAAGCTGCCTCTGAGGTCAGACCATTAAACAGGCATCTTCACAACATTCATGAACATGAAGATCCTCCCATCTTCTAATATCCTCTTCAATGGTTTTGTCAGTGCTTTACAGTTTTTATTGCAGAGGTCTTTGACTTCCTTGGTTGGGTTTATTCCGAGGTATTTTTTAAGCTATCATGAGTGGAAGTACCTTTCCCAAACTGCTTGTGATAAGTACACGGGAAGCTTACTAATTTCTCCATGTTGATTTCCATCCTGACACTTTGACCAAAAGTGTTGGTCAGATCTTAGTAGCTTCTGGTGGAGTCTTTAGGATCTTTTGTGTAGATTAAGAGAATAGAATATGGTTTTATAGTCACAGCCATTTAATTTTTGGGAAAACTGTCAAAAAAACACATATTGGGATAAGATAACCTCTTCAACAAATGATGCTGCCAATACCAGAAATCCATGTGTTGAGGAATGGAACTACAGCAAAAAGACCATTAATTAGGTTAAAAGGCAGCCTACAGAATGGAAGAAACTCTTCACTATGATGGAGGATTGATATCTGTAATACACAAAGAGTTTAAAAATCTAAATGAGAAGTCAAACAACCCATGCAATATGTGTGCTAATGAAATGGACAGACTGTTCATAAGAGATGAAGTACGGCCAGGAAAAGCGTGAGAAAAATGTTTAGCCTTACTAGTCATTGGAGAACTGCAATTCAAACACAGAGATTCCATCTCATCCCAGTGTTGGGGTCCAGATTCAATGGGGTTTGCACATTCCAAAGTAGGGGTGTGTGGATTAGAAAAATTAGGTAAGAAAAAAGAGATACGAAAGAAATACAGACACGTAGACTAGAATTGGGAGGACAATCCAGTGAATACTGAATATGCACATGTTTATTTTCCATATGCTTATACACCCAGTGCCAAAAAGGGGGCAGGGAAGAAGGCAAAAGACTGCTTTAACATCACACAAAGAATAAACAAAGCAATCACCTGCTTCAGTACCTGAACCATTAAGCCACTATATCCTAAGTTAAGCATTTTGTTTAGGCAGGACGTGCAGCAACTACACCTTAACCAAGCATTCTGTAGGCAGCCACTCCCTGGGTCAAATCTCCAAGTAACAGAAATAGGCTTAAATTCTCTGAGCTTTGGTCAGCGTGGGCCGGATCCACCCCTGGGAGCCATCTCAATACCCAAAACACCAAGTAACCAAACCTTAGGTCAACAAATCTTGTTTATAGCCACACCTTTGGTCAGATCTCTTGTCAATAATTTCAAAAGGGAAAGATAGGCTTAAACTCTCTGAATCTCAGTCAAGGTGGAGTGGACCCACTTCTGTGGGCCCCCACATGTTTGGTCAAGATGGAGCTTACCCACTTCTGTGGGCCCCCACATGGTCAGTGAAGGTGGAGCAGACCCACTTCTGTGGGCCCCCACATATTTGGCCAAGATGGAATGGACCCGTTTCTGTGGGCTCCCACACCCCAGTTTCATAGCAACCATCATGAAGGCAAATCACTTAAAACTCTGTAAGGATCTGGACAAAAAGAGCCCTCGCTTGCTTCTGGTGGGAACGCAGACCTGTCCGGCTGCTGTGGAGACGGTGTGGCGAGTTCTGAACACCTAACAGCAACTCCACCTGAGTATCCTTCCTGGGAACCTCCCCGAAGCCCTCCAAGTCAGCGTCCACAAAGACACTTCACATCACAGTTTACTGCAGCATGGCTCACGACAGCTGAGGACGGAACCATCGCAAGCATCCTGCAAACGAGAAATGCATGAAGACCGTGTGGTTTATGTGCACAGTGGGATGCTCTCATCCGTAAGAAGGGAGGAGTTGTCACTTGCAGAAAATGGGCACAACGGGAAATGATCACATCAAGCGATTTAAGATTGTCTCAGAGAAACAAATATCACATATTCCCTCATTTGGCATCTGTGGTTCTTAGTTTTTAATATAGCTACATGAAAATTATATAGATTGCATGTGTGTGTGTGAGAGAGAGAGAAAAGAGAGAGAGAGAATCTAGAAGAAGATAGGGGACCAATAGGAGAGCAATAGGAGAGGGAGAACTTAGCAAGGGAAGGGCACAGAGGCGTGAAGGGAAATACACTCCATGTACAATGTGTGCTTGGGAGAACGTGCCCTTATGTGGCATACTATCACACACAAAACCATTAGCTAATAGTAATCACAAACTTAGCAATGCTGGCGTGAACAGAAGCTGGAAGAGAGGACTATATTCTCCCTTCAAGTTTCCTGAGGGGTAACACAGTCTGGACACCTTGATTTTAGACTTCTGGACTTCTAAAACCATGTCAGCATGACTGTGCCTTATCTTAAGCTACCAAGTTTGTGGTAATTTGCCTCAGCACCCACAGGAGCTAATAAGCTCTGGTTGGGAATTCTTTTTTTTTTTGTCTGTGGTTGATTTCTAAGGCAACTCCTATCCGTCTCTTTCTTGCTCTTGAGGACTCCTCAGATGCCAAGCTCTGTACCGGAAATGTTACTGACACTAGTTTTCCTTTCAAGTATTGCTTTAAATGGTGAATTACTCTAAAAGCCAAATCCCGCATGAACATACATACTGCTTAGTTTAAGTAAGTCTCATAAAATAAGTATATTCCCCAAATATTTCAAAGGATATTCCTACAGAAATTACACTTTATAAAAATTCAAATTTAGCTCGACTTTTTGTCCATCTGCCCCCTCCCCATCTCCACCTCCAGACCTGGTAACTGTGAAATAAACAGAAATTTCTATGTTCCTTGGGAGTGAGCTCAAACTAAGATATTAAGATATTACAAACTTTTCCTTCAAACATCTTTTTAAAATACAGTTATTTATTCTCCAAAACCTCAAGTGATGCACCACTGAGCTCACCCTGCTTTCTCTGAAGCAACGTCAGAGACAGGCCAGGGAAAGGAGAGCTCTGCTGGGAGAAATCTCAGGCTTCATGAATGGATCTCATTCATGATGGTATGATCAGGTCGAAATCCTGAATGATCAAGGATTTCCCCATACTCAAAACAATGTAGAAGAAAGATGTCAAGGAAGATGGGAGAGGAATGAATGCTTCTTTTGGTGCACAGAAAACCGTAGACAAACCTCGAGATGGACAGCACAGTAGAGAAACAAAATAACGGCAGGTGTTCCAGAAAGGCTGTGCCCTACAAGGGTGAGGGGAACAGTTGCGCATCACAATGCAAGACCAGACTAGTTAATGATCTTGAAAACCAGCCAGCCATTCCAGACTTCCTCTGTGTACCTGCCCATAGTCTATACTGGTTACACATCTTTCCAGATGTCCAATTTTTGTTTTAATTTTTCCCCACAAGTTTAGACAGTCAGTACTATTTTTTTTTTCCAGTTCACCGTGCTATAGATTTCATCTTCACATCGTTTCCAGTGCTGGAGGTATGAATTATGAAAAGGCTGCTAGGCAGTGCTAATCTGTTTCATAGTTTGGGCACATTTGATGACTTGAGAGTCCACAATCACAAGGCTGAGTGCACACGTAGGCATCGTCTGGGTCTGCAGATGGCACGGAGAGCAGGGTGTAGTGGGGACATGCCTGGAATCCCGCACTTCGGAGGCAAAGACAGAAGGCCTGTGAGCGGACAGCCTGGGTCGCAGAAAGAGGCCATGTCTCAAACACACATGCATCATGCACCCCATTAGTAGAGAGAAGGAGGGGAGGGAGATGGAAAAATGGGAGAGGCAGAGAGGGGGAGAGAGGAAAACGGGGGAGAGGGGGAGGGAGAAGGGGAGAGCACCTTAGAAAGTTAGTTTTTAATCCATAGCATCTGTGGAAGAGCTCCCAGTGGAGTGCTAACCTAGCAGGCTTGAGGTCCTCAATGCAATTTCCAGAACACTAATGATCTGTCAAGGTGATGGCTGTCTCCGTGGCTCATCTTCCACCGTGGCCCATCCCATTAGGAAGTTCGCCAGTGCTGCGTGAGGTATCCTTTGTCCCTTCTGCCTTTCCACATCTTTCTTTCTGAATGTCACTGGTCTGTTTGCTGTTGTCATGGCTACTGTTGCTTTATAGCATTTGTTCTTAGAGATGAAGGAATGACATTATTGTCTGTTTTATTGTCCAAGTGGTCTATGACAAGATCTGCCATTTTTGCTTCTAAATAATTATCCTTTTAAAAAGTAAATAAATTTCTTGCCCCCTCTTTCTTGCATTTTGTTTGTTTTTGTTTTTCTGAGACAGGGTTGATATATAGGCCAGCCTGACTTCAAATTTGTAATTCCCCTGCCTCCATCTACCAAGTATTGAAACTACAGGTGTTTCATTAGTACGTCTGGACTTAAAACTGTACATAAGTATATTTCAAATAATTAAAAAATATTTTCCAGAATGTTTTCTGGATTTTGTTCTTTGGGAATTGGTGACTTCACAGGTTGATTTTTGGTGATTTCACCACTCTGGGCTAAGACATTTTGTAGGATTAAGACTCAGAGTTCACCTAGAGATAGGTAGACTCTATCGTGGAACTATTTACACCTCTGACAGCAATGTAAATATTTCAAGAATGTTTTCATTCCTTATTGAGGTTCTTGGGAATGTGACTATTAACCCAGGACCCTATCCTGTAGTATAAACAGAGATGATGAACTTGATGCTTCAAAAGTCACTAGGGATATTAAGTAATGGCCATTTTGTTGGCTGGAGTCTCTTTCCTGCCTCTATGGGAAATGGCAGCCTGCAGCTCACATCTATGCATACTCACAGGTTGAGAGGGAAACCAGAACTGGCCACTCAACCAGGGCAGGCCTTGTTCTCTGTGAGAAGAGAGGAGACACCTGTGCCAAGAGAGCAAAAGACCATACACGGTGCTCCAGCAGCTCATAGCCAGCCAGATCCGTTAAGTGTGGCCTTGTCAGGTCTGTGCAGCCAGGCTGTTCTCACAGGGAAGAAAATTTGGGAGCCAGAGGTATGAGATACACCCCCAGAGCACTTCCCTGCCCACGGAAAGTCTAAGCATTCTCTTCTCCTTGGGTTAAGCAGGGATCTGAGAAGGGGAACAGCTCCTTCCCACTAAGATGCTGCTCTGGGACAAAGCTTGTATTTACAGGACAATGTCATCAGTGCTGTTGACAGATCGGACTGACCTTTGCCAATGAGAGAGAATCCAGCCTGGACAAACCAATAAAGCACACCCCAAGACTTTTGTTACCTTTAAGTCCCTTAGAATCTGTGCAATTCTGATTCATAATCTCTTTCCTCTTGACTCTGTGTTCAGAGTTACCCTAGAACACAGGGTGTCATTCTCAGTTTGTCCGGTGTAATCAAGTAGCTGGATCAGCAGGGTCTTTTTAAGTGGCATCTTAGTGACCGTCCAGGTTAGTACACATAAAAGTTGTTTCTGTAACTGCGCACACATTGTCTCTCCATTCCTCCCTCCTCCCCTTTAAATGCATATTGCTGGGAGTCAAGTGCAGTTTCCCAAGATTGTTCAAGTTAAGCATGGCTCTGCTTAGTACCCTTCACTGGGTGATGGGGTGGGGAGCCGCATACCAGCAAGTCTTTCTGGAAGAAACTGGGATTTGTCCTCCCTCTGTTCTGTTTTGTGAAGTTTCTTATTTGACTTGGCTGTTAAACTAGATATTTTTAGCAATCACACTCCCTTCGTGATAGTCGCTAACCAACTTCCTCCAGTTCGTTTCCTGGAGATGCTGGCACACAGTGCTTGTGTGGTATCCACCATCTTCCCAAACTAATGATTGTTTTCTTTTAGAAATCATTAGCACAACTCCCCTCAATCTTGTCAAGGAGAAAGGGAAATGATAAAACCAAATCAAACCAACAATAAAAAAAAATGTCCTTGACTGGTTCCTTTCCCATCTTCTATAAATTTTTTGGGGGGAGGGGGGTAGTGAATTTTGTCTTTAAGAGACTATAGAACATCGTAGACCTGCCTGTTTTCACCCAGAATCAGCTGAGATGCCCTGGGATGATCCTGTTTTCTACAAGGCATTCATTTCCATCCTAGAGAAGAGACTGAGCCCTAGTGGCTATGAAGTGGAGTGACTTTCCCAAGATCAACACTAAGAACCGAACCTGCAAGGAATTCGCTCTTCTGGATCGAATGTTTGAGACTTCCAGTTCATAATTTGTCCTTTTGTATTCTGATGACCTAAAACAAGTAAATCTGACAGACAAGCAAGCCAGGCATTTAAATTATTGTATTTGTTCTAAAAAAAAAAAAAGTAAGATCTAGGAATTAACAGCCACATTGGTCTAGAAATATCAAACTTGTTTTCATGCAGTGGTAGCATGCTGTGTTGAGGTATTATCTAAGCAATTTGATCACAGAAACCGATGTTCTCTAATGAAAACAATAAGATCTAAATCGAGTTTTATATAAGATTCTCAGTTTTCATTTCACAGTACTTATTATGTAACCAAGTCTCCTGTAAATTTCCAGCAATATTTGAGAATCTTTAAAGTTGTATGCATTTACAAAATTTCTTTTTTTTTAAATTTACTTATTATGTATATAGTGTTCTGGGCACCAGATCTAATTATAGATGGGTGTGAGCCATCATGTGGTTGCTGGGAATTGAACTCAGGACCTTCAGAACAGCAGTCAGTTCTTTTAACCTCTGAGCCATCTCTCCAGCCCTACAAAATTTCTTTACTGTATTATCAACTAATTTAGAAAAGGATTCATTTTAAGAAGAGAGCATATGCTCCTAATGATTTTATTATTGTTCCTAGCCTTCTCTCTATATGTAAATATATATTCATAAAAAATTCATTTTATCTAGCAAGAGGTTCCCCTCCCTTCCATCTCAGTTCTACACTTGAGTGATAAATAGTATTAGTAATTTAATGTAGGTGCTTTCTGGTTTCGTTTCCTGTGCACGCAGAAATATTTATTTTTGTTTACTTTAGTCTTTGTTATGGAAAACTGGAAACCAAAATAATAATATAAGCTAGTTTTAACTGCTGCTGAGCTACAAATATAATCAAAACGCAGTTGTGTTTCTCCCATTTCCCACTCAGCCTTCCTTCTCGCTCCAGTGGAGAATTTGCAGGCCAATCTACAACAGAATGTTCCCACACCCCCACACCAGCATTACACAGGCGTGGTGATTGGACACACTTATTTCTGCCATCATGTTCTCTTTTTTCAAAATGGATTTATCTATTCTAATTCTTTTTCTTTCTCACATACAATAAAATAATTTGTCCTTACCTACAAAAACGTTCCAATTTTAATAACAATTCAGTTAAATCTGTGTGATGGTTAATTTTACATACAACTTGTCTGGGCCATGGGATGCCCAGAAATCTGACTAGCCATGACTTCTGGGTGTGTCTGGGAAAGTTTTTTTTTGTTTTGTTTTTAAAGAAGTTGGGGGTTTCAATCAATATATTGAGTAAGGCAAATAAATGCAGTACAGGTAAGCATCATTTGGTTGCTGCCCTAATAAAACAAAAAGATGCAGAAAAGAAGAATTCTCCATTTGGCTACTCAAGTTGCGAAATCCTTCTTCCTTAGATTGGAGTTTATAGCATTGGACTTTGATTTCTCAGGTCTTCAGGTTTAGAATAGAATTGTACCCAGTCACTGGCTTTCTTGGGGTTCCTGCTTGCTGATAGCAGATCATAAGGCTTGTTATCCACCAGAGTCACATGCATCAATCATCCCTATAGACAATATAAATATTTATGTGGCATATAATATGGATTTCGCATCAGGTGACATAAATACATTATGGATTTCATACCTGAGTTTTGAAAAATTTATTGTGATCAATTACCTTTTATTTATTTACTATGAGCAGTAACATTTATATATAATATATTTAGATACTGCATGAATACAGCTTGATACCAGTTTGTAGAGAAGTAGCATTTTTACCGTGTTTTAAAATTTTTAGGTAATTTTTTTAGTGACGTACAGAGTAATGGGTTCCGTTATGGTATCGTCAGGCACATAGTGTCACACTTTGTTTTTCCTTGACGTGTTCCTCCACTGCTCTCTGACCCCGTTTCCAGCTGGTTCCCCACTTCTGCTTCCCCATTACATGTATTCCGCAACCCTTCCATTTCCCACCCCATTTCGGGGCTCTTCCCTCATGTCAACAACCTTCTCCCAGCTTGCTGACCTACACACACACACACGAATATACACCACACGCGTTTGCATTGAGGTTCTCATATGAGAGAAGATATGGTGATGATATTTCTGAGTCTGGCTTATTTCCCTAACATGATGGTTTCCAGTAGCATCTATTCCCTGTAAATGACCTAATTTTTCTTCACGGCTACACAAAACTCCATTTATCACCTGTACCATTATTAACACTTTTTTTCTTGCATTTAGAATGTGTGGTGTATCTTAACACTGTATATTATTTATGCATAATTTTCTACTGAATTTTAAGTCCGTGAGATATTAAAGCCGCCATTTACCTTCTGTTCCTCAGCATCTCAAGCCCTGACTTACAGGAAATGACAGGAGGACAGAGAGGATGTCTTTCACACGAGTGTCTCCAGTTGCACCCATTTTCTGCACATCACCCTGGTGACTGCATCCTTCACTAAAGCTTAATTTTATGCATTCTCATTTATTAATTCTGGGGATTATTTCCTCTGCTCCGGAGTCCTGTTTAGAACAATCCTTTCCTGTGCTTATATCTGCAATACCTGCAAGTGTGCTTTCCTCTATTTTTCTGTCTCTTTGTAAATACACATGCACTGTATGTTTTCCATTTACATCTCCTTAGATTGATTTCATACATGCACCATACCCTTGGCTTACAGTGAGGCGTCTTTTTTTGAACAATTTTTAACTCATACATTTTGCATATTTGTTTTTCTCAACACCCTCTCAAAAAATCTACAAAATTATATAATTAATAAGTGACCTTAGCAAAGTTACAAGATGGAAGGTCAATATTTAAATCTCGATTGTATTATGGTATTAATGGGGTTTACAGAGAAAGAATAAAGTTGTGTCTTCATTAACAAAGACTAATGCATTTCAAAGGTTAACTCAATGAGGAACCAAGAACTGAATATCAAAGTTAAAAGCATAAAAATTTTCAAAACCACATAAGAAACAAAAGATTGAAATATCTTGGTACTGAATTTGATAATAATAATGAATTACATATGCCACCCAAAGTACAGTCAGTGGAAGAAACAAATTTTAAATTCAGTTAATGAAAATTTAATATTTCTATACATCAGAATATATAATCAACAGAATGCAAATGCAACCAACGGGATGAGAGAAAACGTATTTGCAAATTGTGTCTTTGACTAGAGAAGGTACCCAGTATACATAAAGAACTACAACTGAACCTCAAAACACCAAATAATACAAAAATTAAACACAAATATTTCCCATCACTCATCTTTAGGGAAATGCAAACCAAAACCACAACGACCTTCCCCTCACATCGTGAGTCGGTGCCATAATCCTTCAGCCAGACTTTCTCATCCTTCTTCTGAGAGTCCCTCAGTAAAGCGACTGTTCTTCTCTGTCCTTGATCATCACAAATAGCTCACCTCCGAGTTTACTGAGTTTCTTCTGCTCACTGACTCTTCTGAACCCCTTTGCTGGAAATTTCAATTCACAGATCTTGATTTTCAGTGTCAGAATTTCTGTTTGCTGTTTAAAAAAAATAGCTTCTGTCTCTGTTGGCGTTCTCATTTTGCTCACATACCACTTTACTGCTTGGTTGAGTTGTCTCTTTATGTTCTGCTTTACCTCACTGGCTGTATCTAAGTTGGCTTAAAGCTGTGGTCAGGTTGGTCTGAGGCCTTTGTTCAGGGCCACACCGTTCTGTTTCTTTGTGCCTTGTGAGCTTGTGTTGAGGGTAGAGCGTTTGAAGAATAAACATCCCCATCTCATCATTTGCTGACTCCATGCAGGGATGACTTCTCCTGGGCTCAGTGCGCATCTTATCTATCCTAGAACTTCCTGGTCTCACTGGGTGCCCTGCCCTCTCATTCCTCCTTCTGTAAGACCACACTGAAGTGTGGCAGTTCCCGTGAGTCTCCTGCCTGCTCCTTGTCAGGGCTTTAGATGTTCTGTTGTATTTCTCTGCTGTAGCTTCTTGGCCAGCGCCATCAGGTGTGTGGTCTTCCTGCATCACGCATGCACCTCATGTCCATCACTGCTTCCAAGGGCTTTGAACTTGAATCTGAACTCTGGTACTTTTCCAGTGACTTTCAGAGGAACACAAAATAGAAGCTAGTCCTTTATGCCTTCCCCAGGCAAGTGGACACTGCAAGCAAGTTTTGTTCCTTTCGTGTAGTCCTAAAGGAACAACAGGAATTGGGCAGATTCCTCCCAGGCAAGCTTTGTCACACCAGGGACCTGTTTTAGGCTAGGTCACCACAATATCGCAATGACTTTACTCTTTTTATTCTCTGGACTTTGTCTCTGAAATATATATATATATTTCTTTGGGAAGGAAGAGCTAGGATAGATGCCATTATTACCACGGTAATTTACCCACATCTTACTTGATGTTGCACCACAGACTCCAATCCCAGGAGTCTGACCTAAAGGGGGAACTGATGAATGGAACTACTTCCCAGTTAGGAATCAGGATTTACAGCGTGTTTCTCAGACTTCAGTACAAATATGAGTCACTCTGTGATCTGCTTTAATATAACCTGGGGGCAGAGCTCAGAGTCTTTTTCTCATCAGTTCCCAAAGGCTTCTGAGCTAACCCCAAAGGAGATTTTATAAGCTATGCATTTTCCTGTGTCCAGACCTTGTAACTTCCAGTACAGAAGGATCCAGCGTGAGGTACGACTTCATCGTATCTGCATTCATACATGGCCCAGAGACCCCAGCCAGCCTGGGTCGTGACTACATATCATTTTATTTAGAGGCATATTAAAAAAAAACAAAAACAAAAACTCAAGGCCTGGGCCCTGCTATTTGAGAAATGTCATTGACAACCTAGCCAATGACGTGAAGTAGGTGCTTAAACTGCTATCAGCTTTGAACCAGCAGATCTGAGACAGTCTGGCCCGGAGAAGTTTATCAGCTCACTTATAGATACCATACATAAGCAGGACTTAGCATTCAAATAACTTAAAAATAAGTCTTTTTATTTGATTTGATTATACCAGGCTTTTTCTTTTGAGCCACCAACCAGCTCCCAAATCATGACACAGAGACTTACTATTAGTTTTGAATGCTTGGCCTAGCTTAGCTCTTTTCTGGCTAGCTCTTTTAACAATTAATCTGTTTCTCTTTATCTATCTTTGTCCTCAGGGCTTATTACCTTTCTTCTGTATAACTTACTTTCACTGCTTCTCACATCTAGCTGGCTAGAGGCTGCCTGGCTTCTGGCTTTGGGTATCTCCTTGTTATCTCCTCCTCCTACTTCTTTTCTTCCTCCTCTGGGCCTAAATTTCTCCTCCTATTTATTCTCTCTCCCCGCCAGCCTGACTATCCTTTCTAGTTCTAGTTATTGGCTGTTCAGTTTTTTATTAGACCATTCAGATGCCTTAGGCAGGTAAGGTGAAACAAATGCTACACATCTTTTCATAATTAAACAAAGGAAGCATAATCAAGAGTAACACACCTTTACACAGTTAATGTAATACAGCGCAGCATAAGCAAATGTAACACATCTTGGCCTAGTTAAATATTCCACAACAACTGACTACCTACATCTCAGTGTAGAAAGCAAAGCCCCGGGCTGACCACCTGTGCACGGTTCTCTGGAAACACCCAGGTTCCTCAGGAGGTGGTTGGCTGGGCAAAGAGAAGAAACCCTGATCCTACTAGACTAGATAATCAATTGGAATCCTTTGGCATCATCAAAATGGCACACTCTCAGGAAGGAAATGGTCGATTGGATTATTGTTGCAGTTCTTTGTTTCTTTTGGTTTACTAGAGTTACAGGACACCATGCTCTTCCTCTGTAACTTTGCAGTACCTCTCACAGGAGCAGAGAGAGGACATCTACTCGTCTCATTGGTGAGGGCTGAGAAAATGCATCACTAACATAGCAGAGATGTCCTGGGGTCCAGAGTGGTTTTGCTGGGCTTCTTGTACTACTGGCTGGTATACCAGGAGGTCACACCCATGTTGGCGATTCTGATGAAGAACATCTGGGGGAAAAGTTCAGGTTTGTTGAACTCTGGACCCAGAACGTTTGCTGAGTTTATGGCTTGGAGGATTAGAAAGTTAAACAGCGGATCCAGATGACTGACAGGGGTTCAATGCAAGTTAAATGTAGAGAATACAGTTTATCAGCTATAGGCGGCTGTCATGGAGCAGTCGCCGTGAGTTACGGACACTGTGTGAGCCTTCGCTAAGCCACGGTGTTTTGTATAAAGATTTTACTGAAAATGTGTTTCTGCTTCCCAGGTCCTTGTCACTTTCATAGGATGATGGGTTCACCCTTACACAACCCGAAATTCTGTAACGTGGGTAAGGTACAAAGATAAATGCAGGATTTTTACAGTCTAAAAACCTCAGACTCACTTTTACAAATCTGACGACTTCCTTCCATGTGGACCAGTCAGAGAGAGGGAACAGCAGGTGAGAACAGAGCCAGCTTGCAGTCCTGTCTCTCTCTGTGGCTGGTAGCATATGCAAAGGAAGACAAAGGAATCTATACTCGGATGCCACCCTCAGGGCCATATTTTGTAATTTGTCTTTGCTGTGAACTGCATCTTAAGCCTGGGAGACTTCTCTGCAGAAATCAAAGACAGATAAAATCGAGTTTAGCTAGCTAGGTATACCTAGTCATGTAACTACGTGAAAGCCAGTCTTGCGAACAGTGTTGGGAGCCATTCTGAAATGACAAGCAGTTGTTTCTGCTCTCTGATTGCTAACCAATCTCAGACTAATGGTGTCTTTCCTGCTGCAGTTCCAATGTTAAAAAACACTGGTAATACTTTTCCAATATGGAGTCAGTCCTGCAAAACTGAGATGAACTGTGCGGTCTGCAGGTGAAGGATCCCACCGTATCGTTTGGAAGGTGCTAACTGCAGTGTGGTAGAAATTACAGAGAGGGGGGAAGAGGCTGGCTGGAGCGGTCGTGGCTCTGGCTCTCTGGGTGACCTTGGACTCTTCACTTATTCCTGAGCTTCAGTTTAGATAGTGTGATTTTAAGCACTTACTGGAACTGAAATAATACGCTTGCTTCCATCTGGATCATTTCCAGGTGAGGAGACAAGCGAGGTGATGTGAGCTGTTATTGCTAACCAGTTTCTTGGCGAACAAGGCAACAGACACAGAGTGGTTAACTGACTGCCCAAACCACAGAAACCTTACACTTGGTCCTTTTCATCTAGAGCTTTAAACATGGAGAGACTAAGGGCAGGGCTTGAGAGCTTAAGTAAAGTCTTTAAATGAAATAAAATAACTCGATGACACCTCACAGCACCGGTAACTCACAGTGACTTCTCCCTGACAGCCGCCAGCAGCTGTAAGGATGTTCTACACTTAACTTCCAGGCCCTGCAAGGCATCTGGATTATCTGCTTTATTTGCTAACAGCTTTAAAAGCTATTGTCTAAGTTTTCCTTGAGGTAAATATGAAAATTACTAGTTTTCAAAAAGTGAGATTATTAGACTCAGAAGAAATACTTTGATAATAATCCAAACAAACTCTCTGTGAATACTAAGCGCCCTGACTCCCTAACGCCCTCAAGAAAACCCAGGAACCATTTGCTAAGCACTGTCTTGTTCCCTCAGGACTGCCTTTCCCTTGCTTTCCCCCAGCGTCTTTTGCTCATGTTCACTATAGCGCAGGAATCACCTGAGATCCCTAAAACATTTCCTAGAAGAAACCTTGTTATCTTGGGTTTGCGGATTGGGGAGCATGGAAGTGGTCCTTAATGTTCTCTAAACCACACAGAAAATTTCAGTTAAGGCTGGGATCCTGCTACTGGCTTCCTGGTGACAAAGTCGTACTGTGCAGCCTGATGCTCTTCCAGTTCAGCTGAGCTTGCATGCCGATTTGAAGGACTAGAGGACCCTTAGGAAATATGTCTTTAGCAATCCCTGATTCCCTGGACATGGGTATAGGTGGCATTCCTAGGAAGCAGATGACAGACCTTGTGCAGGAATTCTGGGAACTAAAAGCATTTACCCAAGTGTGAGGATACTGAATGCCACTGACTTCTGGCCTGGATTTGAGCCCTGGGATCCATTTCCCCCTGACAGCTCAGATGACCACTCCAGAAGACCAGAGGGCATTTGTTTTTAATCCCATGCTCTCTCGAGACTAATGTACAAGGACATAAAGACATTGTCTCTTCTATTTGGAATTGTTGTTTGTTTGCTTAGTAAAAGCATATTTCCGTGCAGTTAGTATGAACTCCTCGGAACGGCACTGCACAAATCATATTCAAACAAGTTTCCCCAACCTAATTAGAATATTGTTTTATTACACTGCACATTTCCTAAATCCCACGCTAATTAAATGTATGTTGTTCTTCATTATTGCCAACAAAAACTATCTCTGCTCCAGATTTATGCTTGTGTACCGTGGTGCTTGACGGCTATATCAGCATTTCAAATTGAAATGCATTTCAGAGGTTCAGAGTTTTTTTTTCTGGAAAATTAATTGCAGCTGGAACCTGGCACAGCGGTGCTTGCAGACCAGCCCCAGGGGCCCCTGCAGCTCCTGGCTCTTTTCTCTGGAACAGTGCAGTTAGGGGAGAGGAGCCAGGAGTGTTAGAAGAGGAAGGAAAGGGAATGGTGGTGGTGGGGGGATGGAAGGCTGTTTCTTTCTGGAACCTTCCCTCCCTTGCTGGCTCTGTCTGCAGGGAGATGAGCGCCCTTTGTCTACGGAGCTAGTGGGCAGAGCCAGTTCCCTGCCAGCTGTAAGCAAGCCTGCTAGGGCTTGGCCACTGTCAACAATGGAGGAATTTTCCCTATATGTATTATCTTGAAACCAGAGTTTTAGGAGATTGCTTGCTTGTAGTTGATCTCAGCTGAAATAGGATTGGGGATCACCATGTGTTGGCTAGGTGAAAGTAAACAGATGCCCTTCTGTGGTGATTTAAATGAGGGATGTCTTGTATAAGCTCTCGTGTAAAAACCTTGGAACCCTTGGTGGCTCTGTTTGGGAAGGGTTGGGGGTGTGGCCTTGCTGGAGGAAGTGTGTCACTGGGGGTGGGATTTGAGAGCTTAAAGCCTCATCCTGCTTCCAAACTGCTGGTTTGATTTCCTGCCCATGGTTCAGATAAGAGTGCTCAGCTTCCTGCTCCTGCCACCACTCCCCTGCCACCATACCCCTGCCACCACACCCCCGCCACATGCCGCTGCCAACACACCCCTGCCAGCATGCCTCCCTGGCACTATGGGCTTTATCCCTCTGGAATAGTAGACTCACACAGTCTTCCTTCTGTAAGCTGCCTCGATCATGATGTATCACAACAACATAGAAATAACTACTATGCCTCCAAGGCAACAGGACTTGTTTCCTGCTAATTTGTTCCTCAGCTTTTCCTAAAAGAAGAGAGGTGACATTAATGAATTGAACCCTTATAACTTAGGTATTGCATGCTTGCTTTGTGAGAATTTATGGATCTTGCTCCCGTTCTTTTTTCCCCCCACTAGTCTTGGCACAGATGAGGAACTCTACCTGCTTATCCTGACCAGTGAGAAGTGAAGACTCTCTGTTGAGTCCAGGTGCTTGTCAGCGGCAGTAACTGGGCCACAAGGCTTGTGGGGGTGGAGCCTGCAGCAACTAGGGCACACTGGCTTAGGAAGGTGGAACCCGAGAGCGGGAGCCCAGGGAGTTTGGACTGTAAGCTGAGGAACCTTAAGAAACAGATTACGTCGTCCCACCTCTTCCTCTTCCACGTCTGTGCTCTTTGCTGCCATCTGCTCACCCTCTGCTTCACACCGCAGCCTGGATGCTTCCCATGCGTCCGCTCAGCCCCCAGACCATCCCAGTGTCCAAAGTCCACCCAGCTCGCCAGTCCTGGTTCTGTTGACTCAGCATGAGCTGGGTGCCCGGCTTGTGTCGAATCCATTGTAATGGGTGTGCTGGCACCACGGACACTAGATAGGTACTTTTCAGAGTCTTCAAGGATAGCATTGGCAAAGAGCAGGGGTTGGCAGGGCCCAAGGCTGTACCTACATGTGTATAGGTGATACGAGTGTATGTTTAGACATGGCTGAAAGAACACTATCATTGGCGAAAGATCTAAACTAGGTGAATTCAATGGCTATAGGAATCAGACATCAATACTCTTACAAAGCCCAGGTTCTCTTCAGACACTCTGATTGAGAGGACAGAGAACACGAGTCTGCACTCAAGAGAAACCCTTCTGGTGCATATGATGAAGTGGCTACCTACTGCTTTTTTAGGAAGCACCTGGATGTTGGACTTGTGTTCTGGGGTAACCAATGATCAGTGCTGAAGCTTTACTTCATGACAGTATTCACGGCAGTGAAGGCCTCATGACTGCCCCATAGTGGCTAGAAGAGGCCCAGTCGTGAGAATGACTGTCCTGCCTGGATGGGACCTAGACCACACACACGCGCACACACACACGTTTCAGGAGTTGATTCAAAGAACCTCAGAGTGTTTCCATCTTACTTTAGTTCCTGTCTGAAAAAGAAAAGGAAGTTAATTAGGAAATAACACGGTCATGTTAATAGTGTGGTCCCAGCCAGCACGAGCGAAATTTGCCAGGGTTGATTACATTATTGAGCCCAGGGGCTTGATTTGGAGCTGTCAGGAGGGACATGAAAGGCGGCTCCGTCGCTGCTTCTTCAGGCAGGAGCATCAGCACAGGAGGCAATTTAATTTCTTTCATCCTTTTTTCCAGGGCGTCATACCTTGCAGAAAGTGCTGATTTCTAATTTTAAAGAGCATGGATTTTTTTTTTTTTTTTTTTTGTAAATCCCGAAGTTAAAAATACAGTTCATCATTTGCACGTTTGCTGCTCTCTGTTTGCTTCAAGGGTGGTTACGGTCTGCTGCTGGGCAAATAGCTATTGCACAAAGCACAAGGTTCATCGTGATTTATTAGGGGAAAAAAAAACCGCATGCAGGAGAATGAAATTAAAACGAAATTAGGATATACAGTGTGTACAGCCAAGCTCACCATCTACCTTCCACATGCAGCGCCGAGGGTGGCCGTACAGCGAGCAAGTGCACGGCACCTGCATTCATTTAAATGATTACATGTTCACGGCATCTGTGTGGCATGCAGTCCCGTGAACTGCTCATTATACACCCAAATAAACCGTAAGAACCCAGCCTGTTCCCAGTGCCGTTGAGAAACTAAGTGAATTAAATAAAAGAACGACATCAAGGTGATGCTGGGATTAAGATTTGACAGACAGGAAGCAGAGAAGTCCCAGCTGCCTTTGACCACGAGCCAGTTCCTTTTAGCCCTGGAGAGAAATATAGTTGGAAAAGCCACAAAAGAAAAGGGCGTGTGTGTTGCTTGCCTCTGACCATCAGATCACTGGCTTCATTCACGGCTTTGGGCAGTAGCCCAAGAACTGTAGCATGAAGGAGGAAGTGGATGGGGGTCACTAGGGGGGATATGGGGGAGCAAAAAAAGTGAAATCCTTGGAGGGGATGTATGTTTCTCCCTGAGGGGCTATAACCGTCTCTAATTGCTGTCTGGTCTTTTCATTTGTTTTTGTTTTTTTAACTTCTTCACTGATGGGAGGGTGTACTCACGCCATGGCCCACATGTGGAGATCAGAGGACAACTCATGGGAGTCAGTTCTTTCCTTCTACCATGCGGGTTCTGGGGATTGAACTCAGTCATCTTATGTGGCAATGGCTGTTACCAGCTGAGCCATCTTGCTGGCCCCTTAAAAAAGAATTAAAAAAAAAAAATAAGTTGGCTTCTCCAGCCTATCTGAGTGGCTCTAATCTACAGACACTGTGTGTGTTTCTGAGTTTGTCATGTCTGTTCTTGGGTTTGTCAGCTTGAGAAGAAATAACCTCCCACCCGTTTCTGAAGCATCTCAGTTCCCAGCATGCCAAGCTCTCCTTTCCTCCTGCGGCTCCTCTTCCTCCCGTTCCCCCTCCCTACATGATTGGCAGGTGCCACCTGTCCCTCCCCAGGCTTCCATCACATCCAGACTCACACACGTAAGCAAATAAATCCACAATGACAACCCCAGCCCAGCCTAGCCTGCAGGACTCTTGAAGTCCACAGCTGCCTGTCCAGTAGTTTTGATGTCTGCAACTGAAAATCTACGAAGGTCTGAAACTCTACACTGTCATCCTCAAGGTCACCTTCAACCTGATTGCTCAGGCAAGAGCTAAGTCCCCTCTCCTCCTGTCTTCCCTCTTCTCATAGGCAGTCTCTTAGCACATTCGCCAGAGACACCTCCCCTCAGGGCTTTTTAAACCCTCAGTTGTCACATGGTGACTACCATTACTAGTAGGTCACTGTTTCCAGGGACCCTGATGTCCTTCCCTGTTTTCTCTTTTGTGACATTCCCTTGCCCATCCACCTTAGTATGGCCGCTAGTCACTACCCCTGTCTCTGAACTGACCTAACGAGGCAGCCAGAGAGACCCTCTAAAAGGACATGCCAATATGACTTCCCACCCCTACCCAACGTACATTTGGAAACGTACGCTCTCTGTTACATTTGAAAAACATTAGCGCGTATAGTGGCTCCATGCTCACATTCGCCAGAACACTCAATCTCACAGAATGTTCTTTCAGGCACTGAGATCAGATGAGTCATTCCTCAGATTAAAAATCTTCAAAGTCTAATAATCCTCACCACGCTGAAAAGCATTTTGTCTGCTAAGAATGTGTTTGGCCCCGAGTAACGGAAAACCCAACGAATGAATCAGAGGGTGTGTTTGCTGACGGAGCAAGCAATGGCAAACGGGCGGTTAATTGTGCTGGTGTGGACTCTTAATGAATCCAAGAAGTGCTCGGATCCTTTTCTCTCTCAGCATGCTAATGACATTTCACATTACGCTCGATCTGCTTGTCACCTCATGGTTCCAGGACGGCCCTCACAGCGGCAGACATCACAGGTACATCGTCATCTGTGTTCAAGGCAAACACACTCGCACTCCACAGCTTCGACAGTCATCATTTCTTCTGGCTAGCGTGCGTTTTCCCCAAGTTCCTCCACTGTCCCTTCCTCGTAACGACTCATGTCAAAGCCCAGCTCTCAGCTACGAGAGAGGAGTGAGCCAAACTAGCATGGCCTGTTGCTCTCTCCGTCACATCCGTTCTCTGGCTTTGTCTTTCCGTGTAGAAATCTGTAACGATTGCCAGGACTGATAGAACCAAGTATCATGGGCTATTGACTAATCAGTACAATTCCTGCCTCTTTTGATGTTTAGTATTTGGTTCTTTTCCTTACACTGCGACTGGAATCTTGGCTGTGCAGAAACTTTACAGTTTTATGGGATCTCATTTATCAGGCCCCACTGGGATTTCCTGATGTAACAGAATCCCATTCAAGATGATGTTGCTTCTGCTCGCTAGTCTTATATTAACTTGCCACAAGCTAGAGCTATCTAAAGAAGAGAAGCTCAACTGAGAAAATGTCTATGTAAGAACCATCTGTATGGTGGCATTTTCTTAATTAATTATGTTGGGGCAGGGCCTAGCCCTTTGTGGGTAGTGCCAATCCTAGGCAGGCGGTCCTGGGTTCTATAAGAAAACAGGCTGAGCAAGCCAGTAGGCAGCACCCCTCCACGGCCTCTGCATCAGCTGCTGACTCCAGGTTTGTAGTGCAAATTCTAATTGGTTTTAATAATTAAAAAAACCTGGAGTCAGATGTAGGGGTTGATGCTGAAAAATCAGAGAAGCAGAGCAACCAGCCACTAGTTCTTACCGCTCCTGAATCCTTAGACCAAGGGGGTGACCCTGTCCCTATGAATCCTCAGATTGAATGCTCTGAACTCCTGTTTCCTCCCACCTTATATTCCTGTCTCCACCCAGCCATATCACTCCTGTCTCTACCTCCCTAGTGATAGGATTAAAGGCGTGAGATCCCAAGTACTGGAATCAAAGGTGTGGGATCCCAAGTTTGGGTATCGAAGGTGTGAGCTCTGTTTTTCTTTTAGTCTGATTCAACCTCACGTAACCCAGGGTGACTTTGAACTCACAGAGATCCATCTGCCCCTTGTTTCATGAGTGCTGGGATTAAAGGTGTGTGCCACCACTGCAAGTCTCTATGGCTAACCAGTGTGGCTCCTCTGCACTCTGATCATCAGACAAGTCCTTTTGTTACAATATAAACAAAATACCATCACATGGGTTCCTGCCCTGTTTGAGCTCCTGTCCTGACTTCCTTGGTGATGATTGGCGTGTGTAAGTATAAACCAAATAAATCCTTTGTTCCCTAACTTGCTTTTTGGTCATAGTGTTTCATTCAACAATAGAAACCCTAACTAAGACATTGCCCCTGCTTGTATCTTGAAGTGATTTCTCTGTCTTCCTCTAGCCGTTCCACAGTTTTGTGTCTGACATTAAGGTCTCTGATACACTTTGGGTTTTCTTCTGAGAGACTGGGGTTTAGTCATTAACCCAGTCCATTTTGGGAGGGCCACATCTGTTTTTCTGCCATGCTATGTTTGTTCCCTTGGCTTGAGAGTACTGATTCAAGTCAGATATTGTGAACACATTTTTTTTTCCTCAGTGCTAATTTGTGTTATGGTAAAAATAAAATGCTGAGGATCCCTGAGGGGTGCATGTTTTTTTGAGCCACGGAAATTTTACCTAGAGGCGTGATCCGCCCTGTTGCTGAGCAGCCATGCCACAAGTTCTGGCGGGGAGCAAAGGCTGGAATTGAAAACAGCTGCCTCATGGATCCCACCAATCTTGTTGGTAGTGGTGGCAGGGACAGTCTGAGGAAAAGCAGAGCTGGCAGGATACTGGTGGCACAGTTTGGGGGTTTGTACCATAGCTGAAAATATGAAAACCTGTGAGAAACACCACAGAGTCTATAGAAGAGCGTCTCTCTCTATAGGTGGGGTATGAAATGGCGGCAAACACCGCAGGGCCTGTAGAAGAGCGTCCTCTCTCTATAGGTGGGGTGCTAAAGCCTGACTGGCTCCGGTCCAGGCAACTCAGAAGCCAGAGAGGCTAGAGGCCGCTCCAAGCAGTCTCTCATGGTGAGGACCACTTACAAATCGTCCAAAAGAAAAGAAAAAGAAATAAAAAAGAAAAATCTGAGGGACCCTGGGCCCCCAAATCGAATGTACTGTATAGCATGTGCAGTGCTAGCTCTGGAGGACATTTTTAGTTATGGAAAGCAACCAGAGGGGAATGTGGTTGTGAAGGCTGCAATCAGCTGACTGGAAGGGGAAAACTCATAACTGAAGCTGCTGGTGTGCATAGAGGTTGGCATTTAGGCAGATAGAATGCAGAGCTGTTGTAAAGAAACCTGGTTCCCCAGCCCAGGGTTCTTAGCCAGCCCGCCCATGGGCGGGAGGGAACATGGAGAGCCTGGCCGAGTCACAAGCACCAAATGTAACTGTTTAAGTAAAACAGTGCTGTTCCCCCAGTGGCTGCAGCAGAGAGTGGGTCCCCAGGCCATGGCAGACCACGAAGGCAGTCAGTCCCAGGCAAGGAGCCCCCACGTGGCCCACGGGCTGTGAGGGGTAGCGAGTTCCAGGCAGGAAGCTATGTGGTGGGTAAGAGACTGAGTTGGATAGGCATGGCTATGAAGAATGAGGTTGCATATTTATTTAGTGGATTATGGATGGGAAAGGGAAAGGGGAGAAGAGAGAAGAGCAGAGAGAGAGAGAGAGAGAGAGAGAGAGAGAGAGAGAGAGAGAGAGAGAGAGAGAGAGAGAGAGAGAGAGCGCACACACACGGGGTGGGAGGGGAGGAAGGAGGAAGGGAGAAGTGGGGAGAAGGTAGTGAGGCAGAAGCTGCCTCTTTGGGGAGAGAGACAGAAAAGGAAGGAGCTCCCACTGGAAGCAGAAGGAAGATCTGCCTGCCTTGGTGGTGAATGGGAAAGGAGTGGGTGGGGCTTGTCTCTTAAAGGGACAGGGCAGACCATTACACTTTGGTCTTCTATTTTCCATATGACTTTTAATTTTTTGTTAATATTAAATTTCTGTACTCAATATCAAAGGGGATTTGATGGAAACTTCATCAACTCTGGATTACTCTATCAATATGTTCATCTTACCAATGTTAATTCTGCTACGTCTAGTGTCTTAATTTTTCTTTAGTGTTTTAAAGTTTCAATGTAAGTTTCTTTTATATACATGGCTAAGTTTATTCCCAAGTTTTTTTTAAGTTATTATAAATGAAGTTTTGTTTCCTAATTTTCTTTTTACTAGTTCAGTATTAATATATAGAAAATTTCCTTAATTTTTGTGTATTTGTTTTGCTTCCCATTTTAACTGTTTTCTGGTGGGGACTTCTCTGGCTCTTAAAGGATGAGCTCACACCACTTACAAATAGGACTAGTTTGATTTTGTATCACTTAAAATTTTTCCCTTTTGCCCTATATTGCTATAGCTAAAGCTTCAAGCACTACACTGATGAGAGTGGAGAGAGCAGACAACCTTTGTGCCTGACTTTAGAGGACACACTTTCAACTTTCCCTCATACAGTATGCCAGCTAAACAGAGCTGCCTGCAGCTTTTATTATGTTAGGTTATATTCCTCTATTTCGAGTTTCCTCAAGGCTTTTTATCAGGAAGACATATTGAATTTTGTCAAAGGCCTTTTTTTTTTCTGTCTGTTGACGTGATGAGAGAAAACCAGAGGAGAAATTTGTTCTTTTATAATAACTTGTATTTTTGAGCATTCTCATTCTGTGTCTTATTTCCTCTTTTTAAATCCATGCCTTCCTTTGGTTCTTTGAATTTCTAACAGTTGTTTTAAAGTCTTTTTCTGTTATATCCAAATTCTGGTATTTCTTTAGTTTTATTTTCTTGAATTTTATTGCTTTTAATTGACTTTATCCACTTTAAAAAAAACAGGCTTTGTGGTTTTGGAGGCTGGTAAATGCTTGTGAGAAAACTGAACATTTGTTAAAACAGCCACCTCTCCCCTCTTACTGATCCCAAGGGTATCCAAAGTGGCTATCACAAGGTGGTATCTGGGACTTCTGAGAGCATATTCTCTAAGCTTAGATTTTAGTCTTTCCCCCAGTTTCTATGGATGTGTGTGTGTGTGTGTGTGTGTGTGTAGACACATAATTTGCTTTTAAGTGTCTTAATTTCTTTGAAAGTCTTATACTTGCTTCCAGAACATTATCAGATTATTCTCCCTGCAAGAGTTTGCCTCTAGATGATTATATGTTTTTCCTTGTGCTCAGTTAGTTACCCACCACTAATTATGGAATATTATTTTAACTAGGAGGAGATATGTTCCATTTGTTTGTGCTGCAGAATATTGCTTTAATTGTGCAAAGGTGTGTCACATTTGTTTATGCTGCATAGCTTTATTTTTATTTATTTATTTTTTGCTGGGGTATAGAGTTTATTTAGTGGGTTATGGAGGAGGAAGGGAAGGGGAGAAGGGGGAAAATGAGGGAAGAGGGGAGAAGAGAGAGAGGCAGAAGCTGCCTCTCCAAGAAGGGCAGACAGAGAGTGCTGTATGTGTTTAATTAAGTAAGGATATGTCACATTAATTTAACTTTGCCTGTCTACGGCACCCAATTGATCTAATAGAGAGCTGAATGACCAATAACTAGCAGAGACAACAATAGGTGGGGCTGGCTGGAGGGGAGAATAAATGGGAGGAGAAATTGTGGCTGCAGAGGATTGAGAGAAGAGAGGAGAGAATGAGGGAGATGCCTGGGGCCCAAAGCCAGGCACCCGCCAGTCAGCTAGACATAAGATATACAGAAGTAAGAAAGGTAAAAAGCTCCAAGGTAAAAGGCAGATAAAGAGAAACGGGTTAAACTGAAAGAGCTAGCCAGAAAGGAAACTAAGCTAGGCCAAACATTCAAAACTAATAAGTCTCTGTGTCATGATTTGGGAGCTGGTTGGTGGCCCAAAAGAAGAAACCTGGTACAACCACTGCTGTTCATGACGTTGAACCTGAGACCCAAGTCATGCAGCCACTCCATTCCTTCCGCCCCTGGAGCAGGTGGTACAGAGCCAAGCCCTTGGGTGGCCCATATGTATTGAAAATAAGTTTTTCATTCTTTTCCTTCCATCTTGAAAGAGGTACCTGAGAATAATTCATTTCCATGAAGCCACGCATCTCAGAGAGCTTATGGGGCAATGTTAAATGTGGGATTTTTTTGATTGGGCATTTGACTGATTATAGCAAATCTTTGGCTGTTCCGCAGTGACCCACAAAGCAACTTAATTTCATCATTAGTACTTATTTCATATCTCTGTGGGGAAAGTAAAGACCTGGCACTTTGAG